>NC_064615.1:1126404325-1126707355 GCF_023898315.1 Schistocerca nitens
AGTATCTCTTTTCCGATGCATTATTCCTCCTTTACAGCATCCCTCGCTCCCTGACATTGACGAATTAACACTCACCCTCACATTGACGAATTAACACACAATTTGCGTCCATATGATGTACTCTGGATTCTCTGCATTGTCCTTCTAAATCGAGATACGTTTCTACGGAAACGATAGGATTTTCTTTGGGGTTCCCAGTATTTATTTTCCGATGCATTATTCCTCCTTTACTGCATCCCTCGCTCCCTCAAATTGACGAATTAACACACAATTTGCGTCCATATGAAATTCTCAGGATTCCCTGCATTGTCCTTCTAAATCGAGATACGTTTCTACGGAAACGATAGGATTTACTTTGGGGTTCCGAGTATCTCTTTTCCGATGCATTATTCCTCCTTTACTGCATCCCTCGCTCCCTCACATTGACGAATTAACACACAATTTGCGTCCATATGAAATACTCTGGATTCCCTGCATTGTCCTTCTAAATCGAGATACGTTTCTACGGAAACGATAGGATTTTCTTTGGGGTTCCGAGTATCTTTTTTCCGATGCATTATTCCTCCTTTACTGCATCCCTCGCTCCCTCACATTGCCGAATTAACACACAATTTGCGTCCATATGAAATACTCTGGGTTCCCTGCATTATCTTTCTAAAACGAGATACGTTTTCACGGAAACGATAGGATTTTTTTTTGGGAGTCGAGTATCTCTTTTCCGATGCATTATTCCTCCTTTACTGCATCCCTCGCTAACCCACATCGACGAATTAACACACAATTTGCGTCCATATGAAATTCTCTGGATTCCCTGCATTGTCCTTCTAAATCGAGATACGTTTCTACCGAAACGATACGATTTTCTTTGGGGTTCCGAGTATCTCTTTTCCGATGCATTATTCCTCCTTTACTGCATCCCTCGCTCCCTCACTTTGACGAATTAACACACAATTTGCGTCCATATCAAATACTCTGGATTCCTTGCATTGTCCTTCTAAATCGAGATACGTTTCTACGGAAACAATATGATTTTCTTTGGGGTTCCGAGTATCTCTTTTCCGATGGATTATTCCTTCTTCACTGCATCCCTCTCTCCCTCACATTGACGAATTAACACACAATTTGCGTCCATATGAAATACTCTGGATTCCCTGCATTGTCCTTGTAAATCGAGATACGTTTCTATGGAAACGATAGGATTTTCTTTGGGGTTCCGAGTATCTCTTTTCCGATGCATTATTCCTCCTTTACTGCATCCCTCGCTCCCTCACATTGACGAATTAACACACAATTTGCGTCCATATGAAATACTCTGGATTCCCTGCATTGTCCTTCTAAATCGAGATACGTTTCTATGGAAACGATAGGATTTTCTTTGGGGCTCCGAGTATCTCTTTTCCGATGCATTATTCCTCCTTTACTGCATCCCTCGCTCCCTCACATTGACGAATTAACACACAAATTGCGTCCATATGAAATACTCTGGGTTCCCTGCATTGTCCTTCTAAATCGGGATTCGTTTCAACGGAAACGATAGGATTTTCTTTGGGGTTCCGAGTATCTCTTTTCCGATGCATAATTCCTCCTTTACTGCATCCCTCGCTCAGTCACTTTGACGAAATAACACACTATTTGCGTCCATATGAAATACTCTGGTTTCCCTGCATTATCCTTCTAAATCGAGATACGTTTCTACGGAAATGGTAGGATTTTCTTTGGGGTTCCGAGTATCTCTTTTCCGATGCATTATTCCTCCTTTACTGCATCCCTCGCTCCCTCACATTGACGAATTAACACACAATTTTCATCCATATAAAATACTCTGGATTCCCTGCATTGTCCTTCTTAATCGACATACGTTTCTACAGAAACGATAGGATTTCCATTGGGGATCCGCGTATCTCTTTTCCGATGAATTATTCCTCCTTTACTGCATCACTCGCCCCTCACATTGACGAATTAACACACAATTTGCGTCCATATGAAATACTCTAGATTCCCTGCATTGTCCTTCTAAATCGAGATACGTTTCTACGGAAACGATAGGATCTTCTTTGGGGTTCCGAGTATCTCTTTTCCGATGCATTATTCCTCCTTTACTGCATCCCTCGCTCCCTCACATTAACGAATTAACACACAATTTGCGTCCATATGAAATACTCTGGATTCCCTGCATTGTCCTTCTAAATCGAGATACGTTTCTACGGAAACGATATGATTTTCTTTGGGGTTCCGAGTATCTCTTTTCCGATGCATTATTCCTCCTTTACTGCATCCCTCGCTCCCTCACATTGACGAATTAACACACAATTTGCGTCCATATGAAATACTCTCTATTCCTTGCATTGTCCTTCTAAATCGAGATACGTTTCTATGGAAACGATACGATTTTCTTTGGGGTTCCGAGTATCTCTTTTCCGATGCATTATTCCTCCTTTACTGCATCCCTCGCTCCCTCACATTGACGAATTAACACACAATTTGCGTCCATATGAAATACTCTGGATTCCCTGCATTGTCCTTCTAAATCGAGATACGTTTCTATGGAAACGATAGGATTTTCTTTGGGGTTCCGAGTATCTCTTTTCCGATGCATTATTCCTCCTTTACCGCATCCCTCGCTCCCTCACATTGACGAATTAACACACAATTTGCGTCCATATGAAATACTCTGGATTCCCAGCATTGTCCTTGTAAATCGAGATACGTTTCTACGGAAACGATAGGATTTTCTTTGGGGTTCCGAGTATCTCTTTTCCGATGGATTATTCCTTCTTCACTGCATCCCTCTCTCCCTCACATTGACGAATTAACACACAATTTGCGTCCATATGAAATACTCTGGATTCCCTGCATTGTCCTTGTAAATCGAGATACGTTTCTATGGAAACGATAGGATTTTCTTTGGGGTTCCGAGTATCTCTTTTCCGATGCATTATTCCTCCTTTACTGCATCCCTCGCTCCCTCACATTGACGAATTAACACACAATTTGCGTCCATATGAAATACTCTGGATTCCCTGCATTGTCCTTCTAAATCGAGATACGTTTCTATGGAAACGATAGGATTTTCTTTGGGGCTCCGAGTATCTCTTTTCCGATGCATTATTCCTCCTTTACTGCATCCCTCGCTCCCTCACATTGACGAATTAACACACAAATTGCGTCCATATGAAATACTCTGGGTTCCCTGCATTGTCCTTCTAAATCGGGATTCGTTTCAACGGAAACGATAGGATTTTCTTTGGGGTTCCGAGTATCTCTTTTCCGATGCATAATTCCTCCTTTACTGCATCCCTCGCTCCCTCACATTGACGAAATACCACACTATTTGCGTCCATATGAAATACTCTGGTTTCCCTGCATTATCCTTCTAAATCGAGATACGTTTCTACGGAAATGGTAGGATTTTCTTTGGGGTTCCGAGTATCTCTTTTCCGATGCATTATTCCTCCTTTACTGCATCCCTCGCTCCCTCACATTGACGAATTAACACACAATTTTCATCCATATAAAATACTCTGGATTCCCTGCATTGTCCTTCTTAATCGAGATACGTTTCTACGGAAACGATAGGATTTCCATTGGGGATCCGCGTATCTCTTTTCCGATGAATTATTCCTCCTTTACTGCATCACTCGCTCCCTCACATTGACGAATTAACACACAATTTGCGTCCATATGAAATACTCTAGATTCCCTGCATTGTCCTTCTAAATCGAGATACGATTCTACGGAAACGATAGGATCTTCTTTGGGGTTCCGAGTATCTATTTTCCGATGCATTAATCCTCCTTTACTGCATCCCTCGTTCCCTCACATTAACGAATTAACACACAATTTGCGTCCATATGAAATACTCTGGATTCCCTGCATTGTCCTTCTAAATCGAGATACGTTTCTACGGAAACGATATGATTTTCTTTGGGGTTCCGAGTATCTCTTTTCCGATGCATTATTCCTCCTTTACTGCATCCCTCGCTCCCTCACATTGACGAATTAACACACAATTTGCGTCCATATGAAATACTCTCTATTCCTTGCATTGTCCTTCTAAATCGAGATACGTTTCTATGGAAACGATACGATTTTCTTTGGGGTTCCGAGTATCTCTTTTCCGATGCATTATTCCTCCTTTACTGCATCCCTCGCTCCCTCACATTGACGAATTAACACACAATTTGCGTCCATATGAAATACTCTGGATTCCCTGCATTGTCCTTCTAAATCGAGATACGTTTCTATGGAAACGATAGGATTTTCTTTGGGGTTCCGAGTATCTCTTTTCCGATGCATTATTCCTCCTTTACCGCATCCCTCGCTCCCTCACATTGACGAATTAACACACAATTTGCGTCCATATGAAATACTCTGGATTCCCAGCATTGTCCTTGTAAATCGAGATACGTTTCTTCGGAAACGATAGGATTTTCTTTGGGGTTCCGAGTATCTCTTTTCCGATGCATTATTCCTCCTTTACTGCATACCTCGCTCCCTCACATTGATGAATTAATACACAATTTGCGTCCATATGAAATACTCTGGATTCCCTTCATTGTCCTTCTAAATCGAGATACGTTTCTACGGAAACGATAGGATTTTCTTTGGGGTTCCGAGTATCTCTTTTCCGATGCATTATTCCTCCTTTACTGCATCCCTCGCTCCCCCACATCGACGAATTAACACACTATTTGCGTCCATATGAAATACTCTGGATTCCCTGCATTGTCCTTCTAAATCGAGATACGTTTCTACAGATAAGATAGGATTTTCTTTGGGGTTAAGAGTATCTCTTTTCCGATGCATTATTCCTCCTTTACTGCATTCCTCGCTCCCTCACATTGACGAATTAACACACAATTTGCGTCCATATGAAATACTCTGGATTCCCTGCATTATCCTTCTAAATCGAGATACGTTTCTAAGGAAACGATAGGATTTTCTTTGGGGTTCCGAGTATCTCTTTTCCGATGCATTATTCCTCCTTTACTGCATCCCTCGCTCCCTCACATTGACGAATTAACACACAATTTGCGTCCATATGAAATACTCTGGATTCCCTGCATTGTCCTTCTAAATCGAGGTACGTTTCTACGGAAACGATAGGATTTTCTTTGGGGTTCCGAGTATCTCTTTTCCGATACATTATTCCTCCTTTACTGCATCCCTCGCTCCCTCACATTGACCAATTAACACACAATTTGCTTCCATATGAAATACTCTGGATTCCCTGCATTGTCCTTCTAAATCGAGATACGTTTCTACGGAAACGATAGGATTTTCTTTGGGGTTCCGAGTATCTCTTTTCCGATGCATTATTCCTCCTTTACTGCATCACTCGCTCCCTCACATTGAAGAATTAACACACAATTTGCGTCTATATGAAATACTCTGGATTCCCTGCATTGTCCTTCTAAATCGAGATACGTTTCTACGGAAACGGTAGGATTTTCCTTGGGGTTCCGAGTATCTCTTTTCCGATGCATTATTCCTCCTTTACTGCATCCCTCGCTCCCTCACACTGACGAATTAACACACAATTTGCGTCCATATGAAATACTCTGGATTCCCTGCATTGTCCTTGTAAATCGAGATACGTTTCTACGGAAATGATAGGATTTTCTTTGGGGTTCCGAGTATCTCTTTTCCGATGCATTATTCCTCCTTTACTGCACACCTCGCTCCCTCACATTGACAAATTAACACACAATTTGCGTCCATATGAAATTCTCTGGATTCCCTGCATTGTCCTTCTAAATCGGGATTCGTTTCTACGGAAACGATAGGATTTTCTTTGGGGTTCCGAGTATCTCTTTTCCGATGCATTATTCCTCCTTTACTGCATACCTCGCTCCCTCACATTGACAAATTAACACACAATTTGCGTCCATATGAAATTCTCAGGATTCCCTGCATTGTCCTTCTAAATCGGGATTCGTTTCTACGGAAACGATAGGATTTTCTTTGGGGTTCCGAGTATCTCTTTTCCGATGCATTATTCCTCCTTTACTGCATCCCTCGCTCCCTCACATTGATGAATTAATACACAATTTGCGTCCATATGAAATACTCTGGATTCCCTGCATTGTCCTTCTAAATCGAGATACGTTTCTACGGATAAGATAGCATTTTCTTTGGGGTTCCGAGTGTCTCTTTTCCGATGCATTATTCCTCCTTTACTGCATCCTTCGCTCCCTCACATTGACGAATTAACACACAATTTGCGTCCATATGATATACTCTGGATTCCCTGCATTGTCCTCCTAAATCGAGATACGTTTCTACGGAAACGGTAGGATTTTCCTTGGGGTTCTGAGTATCTCTTTTCCGATGCATTATTCCTCCTTTATTGCATCCCTCGCTCCCTCACATTGACGAATTAACACACAATTTGCGCCCATATGAAATACTCTGGATTCCCTGCATTGTCCTTGTAAATCGAGATACGTTTCTACGGAAATGATAGGATTTTCTTTGGGGTTCCGAGTGTCTCTTTTCCGATGCATTATTCCTCCTTTACTGCATCCCTCGCTCCCTCACATTGACGAATTAACACACAATTTGCGTCCATATGATATACTCTGGATTCCCTGCATTGTCCTTCTAAATCGAGATACGTTTCTACGGAAACGATAGGATTTTCTTTGGGGTTCCGAGTATCTCTTTTCCGATGTATTGTTCCTCCTTTACTGCATTCCTCGCTCCCTCACATTGACGAATTAACACACAATTTGCGTCCATATGAAATACTCTGGATTCCCTGCATTGTCCTCCTAAATCGAGATACGTTTCTACTGAAACGATAGGATTTTCTTTGGGTTTCCGAGTATCTCTTTTCCGATGCATTATTCCTCCTTTACTGCATCCCTCGCTCCCTCACATTGACGAATTAACACACAATTAGCGTAAATATAAAATACTCTGGATTCCCTGCATTGTCCTTGTAAATCGAGATACGTTTCTACGGAAACGATAAGATTTTCATTGGTGTTCCGAGTATCTCTTTTCCGATGCATTATTCCTCCTTTACTGCATACCTCGCTCCCACACATTGACAAATTAACACACAATTTGCGTCCATATGAAATTCTCTGGATTCCCTGCATTGTCCTCCTAAATCGAGATTCGTTTCTACGGAAACGATAGGATTTTTTTGGGGTTCCGATTATCTCTTTTCCGATGCATTATTCCTCCTTTACTGCATTCCTCGCTCCCTCACATTGAAGAATCAACACACAATTTGCGTCCATACGAAATACTCTGGATTCCCTGCATTATCCTTCTAAATCGAGATACGTTTCTACGGAAACGATAGGATTTTCTTTGGGGTTCCGAGTATCTCTTTTCCGATGCATTATTCCTCCTTTACTGCATCCCTCGCTCCCTCACATTGACGAATTAACACACAAATTGCGTCCATATGAAATACTATGGATTCCCTGCATTGTCCTTCTAAATCGAGATACGTTTCTACGGAAATGATAGGATTTTCTTTGGGGTGCCAAGTATCCCTTTTCCGATACATTATTCCTCCTTTACTGCATCCCTCGCTCCCTCACATTGACGAATTAGCACACAATTTGCGTCAATATGAAATACTCTGGATTCCCTGCATTTTCCTTCTAAATCGAGATACGTTTCTACGGAAACGATAGGGTTTTCTTTGGGGTTAAGAGTATGTCTTGTCCGATGCATTATTCCTCCTTTACTGCATTCCTCGCTCCCTCACATTGACGAATTAACACACAATTTGTGTCCATATGAAATACTCTGGATTCCCTGCATTCTTCTTCTAAATCGAAATACGTTTCTACGGAAACGATAGGATTTTCTTTGGGGTTCCGAGTATCTCATTTCCGATGCATTATTCCTCCTTTACTGCATCCCTCGCTCCCTCACATTGAAGAATTAGCACACAATTTGCGTCTATATGAAATACTATGTATTCCCTGCATTGTCCTTGTAAATCGAGATACGTTTCTACGGAAACGATAGAATTTTCTTTGGGGTACCGAGTATATCTTTTCCGATGCATTATTCCTCCTTTACTGCATCCCTCGCTCCCTCACATTAACGAATTAACACACTATTTGCGTCCATATGAAATACTCTGGATTCCCTGCATTGTCCTTCTAAATCGAGATACGTTTCTACGGAAACGATATCATTTTCTTTGGGGTTCCGAGTATCTCTTTTCCGATGCATTATTCCTCCTTTACTGCATCCCTCGCTCCCTCACATTGACGAATTAACACACAAATTGCGTCCATATGAAATACTCTGGGTTCCCTGCATTGTCCTTCTAAATCGGGATTCGTTTCAACGGAATCGATAGGATTTTCTTTGGGGTTCCGAGCATCTCTTTTCCGATGCATAATTCCTCCTTTACAGCATCCCTCGCTCCCTCACATTGACGAAATAACACACTATTTGCGTCCATATGAAATACTCTGGTTTACCTGCATTATCCTTCTAAATCGAGATACGTTTCTACGGAAATGGTAGGATTTTCTTTGGGGTCCCGAGTATCTCTTTTCCGATGCATTATTCCTCCGTTACTGCATCCCTCGCTCCCTCACATTGAAGAATTAACACACAATTTTCATCCATATTAAATACTCTGGATTCCCTGCATTGTCCTTCTTAATCGAGATACGTTTCTACGGAAACGATAGGATTTCCATTGGGGATCCGCGTATCTCTTTTCCGATGAATTATTCCTCCTTTACTGCATCACTCGCTCCCTCACATTGACGAATTAACACACAATTTGCGTCCATATGAAATACTCTAGATTCCCTGCATTGTCCTTCTAAATCGAGATACGTTTCTACGGAAACGATAGGATCTTCTTTGGGGTTCCGAGTATCTCTTTTCCGATGCATTATTCCTCCTTTACTGCATCCCTCGCTCCCTCACATTAACGAATTAACACACAATTTGCGTCCATATGAAATACTCTGGATTCCCTGCATTGTCCTTCTAAATCGAGATACGTTTCTACGGAAACGATATGATTTTCTTTGGGGTTCCGAGTATCTCTTTTCCGATGCATTATTCCTCCTTTACTGCATCCCTCGCTCCCTCACATTGACGAATTAACACACAATTTGCGTCCATATGAAATACTCTCTATTCCTTGCATTGTCCTTCTAAATCGAGATACGTTTCTATGGAAACGATACGATTTTTTTTGGGGTTCCGAGTATCTCTTTTCCGATGCATTATTCCTCCTTTACTGCATCCCTCGCTCCCTCACATTGCCGAATTAACACACAATTTGCGTCCATATGAAATACTCTGCGTTCCCTGCATTATCTTTCTAAAACGAGATACGTTTCTACGGAAACGATAGGATTTCCTTTTGGGAGTCGAGTATCTCTTTTCCGATGCATTATTCCTCCTTTACTTCATCCCTCGCTCCCTCAAATTGACGAATTAACACACAATTTGCGTCCATATGATATACTCTGGATTCCCTGCATTGTCTTTCTAAATCGAGATACGTTTCTACGGAAACGATAGGATTTTCTTTGGGGATCCGAGGATCTCTTTTCCAATGCATTATTCCTCCTTTACTGCACTTCTCGCTCCCTCACATTGACAAATTAACACACAATTTGCGTCCATATGAAATTCTCTGGATTCCCTGCATTGTCCTTCTAAATCGGGATTCGTTTCTACGGAAACGATAGGATTTTCTTTGGGGTTCCGAGTATCTCTTTTCCGATGCATTATTCCTCCTTTACTGCATCCCTCGCTCCCTCACATTGATGAATTAATACACAATTTGCGTCCATATGAAATACTCTGGATTCCCTGCATTGTCCTTCTAAATCGAGATACGTTTCTACGGATAAGATAGCATTTTCTTTGGGGTTCCGAGTGTCTCTTTTCCGATGCATTATTCCTCCTTTACTGCATCCCTCGCTCCCTCACATTGACGAATTAACACACAATTTGCGTCCATATGATATACTCTGGATTCCCTGCATTGTCCTCCTAAATCGAGATACGTTTCTACGGAAACGGTAGGATTTTCCTTGGGGTTCTGAGTATCTCTTTTCCGATGCATTATTCCTCCTTTATTGCATCCCTCGCTCCCTCACATTGACGAATTAACACACAATTTGCGCCCATATGAAATACTCTGGATTCCCTGCATTGTCCTTGTAAATCGAGATACGTTTCTACGGAAATGATAGGATTTTCTTTGGGGTTCCGAGTGTCTCTTTTCCGATGCATTATTCCTCCTTTACTGCATCCCTCGCTCCCTCACATTGACGAATTAACACACAATTTGCGTCCATATGATATACTCTGGATTCCCTGCATTGTCCTTCTAAATCGAGATACGTTTCTACGGAAACGATAGGATTTTCTTTGGGGTTCCGAGTATCTCTTTTCCGATGTATTGTTCCTCCTTTACTGCATTCCTCGCTCCCTCACATTGACGAATTAACACACAATTTGCGTCCATATGAAATACTCTGGATTCCCTGCATTGTCCTCCTAAATCGAGATACGTTTCTACTGAAACGATAGGATTTTCTTTGGGTTTCCGAGTATCTCTTTTCCGATGCATTATTCCTCCTTTACTGCATCCCTCGCTCCCTCACATTGACGAATTAACACACAATTAGCGTAAATATAAAATACTCTGGATTCCCTGCATTGTCCTTGTAAATCGAGATACGTTTCTACGGAAACGATAAGATTTTCATTGGTGTTCCGAGTATCTCTTTTCCGATGCATTATTCCTCCTTTACTGCATACCTCGCTCCCTCACATTGACAAATTAACACACAATTTGCGTCCATATGAAATTCTCTGGATTCCCTGCATTGTCCTCCTAAATCGAGATTCGTTTCTACGGAAACGATAGGATTTTTTTGGGGTTCCGATTATCTCTTTTCCGATGCATTATTCCTCCTTTACTGCATTCCTCGCTCCCTCACATTGAAGAATCAACACACAATTTGCGTCCATACGAAATACTCTGGATTCCCTGCATTATCCTTCTAAATCGAGATACGTTTCTACGGAAACGATAGGATTTTCTTTGGGGTTCCGAGTATCTCTTTTCCGATGCATTATTCCTCCTTTACTGCATCCCTCGCTCCCTCACATTGACGAATTAACACACAATTTGCGTCCATATGAAATACTATGGATTCCCTGCATTGTCCTTCTAAATCGAGATACGTTTCTACGGAAATGATAGGATTTTCTTTGGGGTGCCAAGTATCCCTTTTCCGATACATTATTCCTCCTTTACTGCATCCCTCGCTCCCTCACATTGACGAATTAGCACACAATTTCCGTCAATATGAAATACTCTGGATTCCCTGCATTTTCCTTCTAAATCGAGATACGTTTCTACGGAAACGATAGGGTTTTCTTTGGGGTTAAGAGTATGTCTTGTCCGATGCATTATTCCTCCTTTACTGCATTCCTCGCTCCCTCACATTGACGAATTAACACACAATTTGTGTCCATATGAAATACTCTGGATTCCCTGCATTCTTCTTCTAAATCGAAATACGTTTCTACGGAAACGATAGGATTTTCTTTGGGGTACCGAGTATCTCATTTCCGATGCATTATTCCTCCTTTACTGCATCCCTCGCTCCCTCACATTGAAGAATTAGCACACAATTTGCGTCTATATGAAATACTATGTATTCCCTGCATTGTCCTTGTAAATCGAGATACGTTTCTACGGAAACGATAGAATTTTCTTTGGGGTACCGAGTATCTCTTTTCCGATGCATTATTCCTCCTTTACTGCATCCCTCGCTCCCTCACATTAACGAATTAACACACTATTTGCGTCCATATGAAATACTCTGGATTCCCTGCATTGTCCTTCTAAATCGAGATACGTTTCTACGGAAACGATATGATTTTCTTTGGGGTTCCGAGTATCTCTTTTCCGATGCATTATTCCTCCTTTACTGCATCCCTCGCTCCCTCACATTGACGAATTAACACACAAATTGCGTCCATATGAAATACTCTGGGTTCCCTGCATTGTCCTTCTAAATCGGGATTCGTTTCAACGGAAACGATAGGATTTTCTTTGGGGTTCCGAGTATCTCTTTTCCGATGCATAATTCCTCCTTTACTGCATCCCTCGCTCCCTCACATTGACGAAATAACACACTATTTGCGTCCATATGAAATACTCTGGTTTACCTGCATTATCCTTCTAAATCGAGATACGTTTCTACGGAAATGGTAGGATTTTCTTTGGGGTTCCGAGTATCTCTTTTCCGATGCATTATTCCTCCGTTACTGCATCCCTCGCTCCCTCACATTGAAGAATTAACACACAATTTTCATCCATATTAAATACTCTGGATTCCCTGCATTGTCCTTCTTAATCGAGATACGTTTCTACGGAAACGATAGGATTTCCATTGGGGATCCGCGTATCTCTTTTCCGATGAATTATTCCTCCTTTACTGCATCACTCGCTCCCTCACATTGACGAATTAACACACAATTTGCGTCCATATGAAATACTCTAGATTCCCTGCATTGTCCTTCTAAATCGAGATACGTTTCTACGGAAACGATAGGATCTTCTTTGGGGTTCCGAGTATCTCTTTTCCGATGCATTATTCCTCCTTTACTGCATCCCTCGCTCCCTCACATTAACGAATTAACACACAATTTGCGTCCATATGAAATACTCTGGATTCCCTGCATTGTCCTTCTAAATCGAGATACGTTTCTACGGAAACGATATGATTTTCTTTGGGGTTCCGAGTATCTCTTTTCCGATGCATTATTCCTCCTTTACTGCATCCCTCGCTCCCTCACATTGACGAATTAACACACAATTTGCGTCCATATGAAATACTCTCTATTCCTTGCATTGTCCTTCTAAATCGAGATACGTTTCTATGGAAACGATACGATTTTCTTTGGGGTTCCGAGTATCTCTTTTCCGATGCATTATTCCTCCTTTACTGCATCCCTCGCTCCCTCACATTGCCGAATTAACACACAATTTGCGTCCATATGAAATACTCTGCGTTCAATGCATTATCTTTCTAAAACGAGATACGTTTCTACGGAAACGATAGGATTTCCTTTTGGGAGTCGAGTATCTCTTTTCCGATGCATTATTCCTCCTTTACTTCATCCCTCGCTCCCTCAAATTGACGAATTAACACACAATTTGCGTCCATATGATATACTCTGGATTCCCTGCATTGTCTTTCTAAATCGAGATACGTTTCTACGGAAACGATAGGATTTTCTTTGGGGATCCGAGGATCTCTTTTCCAATGCATTATTCCTCCTTTACTGCACTTCTCGCTCCCTCACATTGACGAATTAACACACAATTTGCGTCCATATGAAATACTCTGGATTCCCTGCATTGTCCTTCTAAATCGAGATACGTTTCTACGGAAACGATAGGATTTTCTTTGGGGTTCCGTGTATCGCTTATCCGATGCATTATTCCTCCTTTACTGCATCCCTCGCTCCCTCACATTGACGAATTAACACACAATTTGCGTCCATATGGAATACTCTGGATTCTCTGCATTGTCCTTCTAAATCGAGATACGTTTCTACGGAAACGATAGGATTTTCTTTGGGGTTCCGAGTATCTCTTTTCCGATGCATTATTCCTCCTTTACTGCATCCCTCTGTCCCTCACATTGACGAATTAACACACAATTTGCGTCCATATGAAATACTCTGGATTCCCTGCATTGTCCTTCTAAATCGAGATACGTTTCTACGGAAACGATAGGATTTTCTTTGGGGTTCCGAGTATCTCTTTTCCGATGCATTATTCCTCCTTTACCGCATCCCTCGCTCCCTCACATTGACGAATTAACACACAATTTGCGTCCATATGAAATACTCTGGATTCCCTGCATTGTCCTTCTAAATCGAGATACGTTTCTATGGAAACGATAGGATTTCCTTTGGGGTTCCGAGTATCTCTTTTCCGATGCATTATTCCTCCTTTACTGCATCCCTCGCTCCCTCACATTGACGAATTAACACACAAATTGCGTCCATATGAAATACTCTGGGTTCCCTGCATTATCCTTCTAAATCGGGATTCGTTTCTATGGAAACGATAGGATTTTCTTTGGGGTTCCGAGTATCTCTTTTCCGATGCATTATTCCTCCTTTACTGCATCCCTCGCTTCCTCACATTGACGAAATAACACACAATTTGCGTCCATATGAAATACTCTGGATTCCCTGCATTATCCTTCTAAATCGAGATACGTTTCTACGGAAACGATAGGATTTTCTTTGGGGTTCCGAGTATCTCTTTTCGGATGCATTATTCCTCCTTTACTGCATCCCTCGCTCCCTCACATTGACGAATTAACACACAATTTGCGTCCATATGAAATACTCTGGATTCCCTGCATTGTCCTTCTAAATCGAGATACGTTTTCACGGAAACGATAGGATTTTCTTTGGCGTTCCGAGTATCTCTTTTCCGATACATTATTCCTCCTTTACTGCATCCCTCGCTCCCTCACATTGACCAATTAACACACAATTTGCGTCCATATGAAATACTCTGGATTCCCTGCATTGTCCTTCTAAATCGTGATACGTTTCTACGGAAACGATAGGATTTTCTTTGGGGTTCCGAGTATCTCTTTTCCGATGCATTATTCCTCCTTTACTGCATCCCTCGCTCCCTCACATTGACGAATTAACACACAATTTGCGTCCATATGAAATACTCTGGATTCCCTGCATTGTCCTTCTAAATCGAGATACGTTTCTATGGAAACGATAGGATTTTCTTTGGGGTTCCGAGTATCTCTTTTCCGATGCATTATTCCTCCTTTACCGCATCCCTCGCTCCCTCACATTGACGAATTAACACACAATTTGCGTCCATATGAAATACTCTGGATTCCCAGCATTGTCCTTGTAAATCGAGATACGTTTCTACGGAAACGATAGGATTTTCTTTGGGGTTCCGAGTATCTCTTTTCCGATGCATTATTCCTCCTTTACTGCATACCTCGCTCCCTCACATTGACAAATTAACACACAATTTGCGTCCATATGAAATTCTCTGGATTCCCTGCATTGTCCTTCTAAATCGGGATTCGTTTCTACGGAAACGATAGGATTTTCTTTGGGGTTCCGAGTATCTCTTTTCCGATGCATTATTCCTCCTTTACTGCATCCCTCGCTCCCTCACATTGATGAATTAATACACAATTTGCGTCCATATGAAATACTCTGGATTCCCTTCATTGTCCTTCTAAATCGAGATACGTTTCTACGGAAACGATAGGATTTTCTTTGGGGTTCCGAGTATCTCTTTTCCGATGCATTATTCCTCCTTTACTGCATCCCTCGCTCCCCCACATTGACGAATTAACACACTATTTGCGTCCATATGAAATACTCTGGATTCCCTGCATTGTCCTTCTAAATCGAGATACGTTTCTACGGATAAGATAGGATTTTCTTTGGGGTTAAGAGTATCTCTTTTCCGATGCATTATTCCTCCTTTACTGCATTCCTCGCTCCCTCACATTGACGAATTAACACACAATTTGCGTCCATATGAAATACTCTGGATTCCCTGCATTATCCTTCTAAATCGAGATACGATTCTAAGGAAACGATAGGATTTTCTTTGGGGTTCCGAGTATCTCTTTTCCGATGCATTATTGCTCCTTTACTGCATCCCTCGCTCCCTCACATTGACGAATTAACACACAATTTGTGTCCATATGAAATACTCTGGATTCCCTGCATTGTCCTTCTAAATCGAGGTACGTTTCTACGGAAACGATAGGATTTTCTTTGGGGTTCCGAGTATCTCTTTTCCGATACATTATTCCTCCTTTACTGCATCCCTCGCTCCCTCACATTGACCAATTAACACACAATTTGCGTCCATATGAAATACTCTGGATTCCCTGCATTGTCCTTCTAAATCGAGATACGTTTCTACGGAAACGATAGGATTTTCTTTGGGGTTCCGAGTATCTCTTTTCCGATGCATTATTCCTCCTTTACTGCATAACTCGCTCCCTCACATTGAAGAATTAACACACAATTTGCGTCTATATGAAATACTCTGGATTCCCTGCATTGTCCTTCTAAATCGAGATAGGTTTCTACGGAAACGGTAGGATTTTCCTTGGGGTTCCGAGTATCTGTTTTCCGATGCATTATTCCTCCTTTACTGCATCCCTCGCTCCCTCACACTGACGAATTAACACACAATTTGCGTCCATATGAAATACTCTGGATTCCCTGCATTGTCCTTGTAAATCGAGATACGTTTCTACGGAAATGATAGGATTCTCTTTGGCGTTCCGAGTATCTCTTTTCCGATGCATTATTCCTCCTTTACTGCACACCTCGCTCCCTCACATTGACAAATTAACACACAATTTGCGTCCATATGAAATTCTCTGGATTCCCTGCATTGTCCTTCTAAATCGGGATTCGTTTCCACGGAAACGATAGGATTTTCTTTGGGGTTCCGAGTATCTCTTTTCCGATGCATTATTCCTCCTTTACTGCATACCTCGCTCCCTCACATTGACAAATTAACACACAATTTGCGTCCATATGAAATTCTCTGGATTCCCTGCATTGTCCTTCTAAATCGGGATTCGTTTCTACGGAAACGATAGGATTTTCTTTGGGGTTCCGAGTATCTCTTTTCCGATGCATTATTCCTCCTTTACTGCATCCCTCGCTCCCTCACATTGATGAATTAATACACAATTTGCGTCCATATGAAATACTCTGGATTCCCTGCATTGTCCTTCTAAATCGAGATACGTTTCTACGGATAAGATAGCATTTTCTTTGGGGTTCCGAGTGTCTCTTTTCCGATGCATTATTCCTCCTTTACTGCATCCCTCGCTCCCTCACATTGACGAATTAACACACAATTTGCGTCCATATGATATACTCTGGATTCCCTGCATTGTCCTCCTAAATCGAGATACGTTTCTACGGAAACGTTAGGATTTTCCTTGGGGTTCTGAGTATCTCTTTTCCGATGCATTATTCCTCCTTTATTGCATCCCTCGCTCCCTCACATTGACGAATTAACACACAATTTGCGTCCATATGAAATACTCTGGATTCCCTGCATTGTCCTTGTAAATCGAGATACGTTTCTACGGAAATGATAGGATTTTCTTTCGGGTTCCGAGTGTCTCTTTTCCGATGCATTATTCCTCCTTTACTGCATCCCTCGCTCCCTCACATTGACGAATTAACACACAATTTGCGTCCATATGATATACTCTGGATTCCCTGCATTGTCCTTCTAAATCGAGATACGTTTCTACGGAAACGATAGGATTTTCTTTGGGGTTCCGAGTATCTCTTTTCCGATGCATTATTCCTCCTTTACTGCATTCCTCGCTCCCTCACATTGACGAATTAACACACAATTTGCGTCCATATGAAATACTCTGGATTCCCTGCATTGTCCTCCTAAATCGAGATACGTTTCTACAGAAACGATAGGATTTTCTTTGGGTTTCCGAGTATCTCTTTTCCGATGCATTATTCCTCCTTTACTGCATCCCTCGCTCCCTCACATTGACGAATTAACACACAAATTGTGTCCATATGAAATACTCTGGATTCCCTGCATTGTCCTTCTAAATCGAGGTACGTTTCTACGGAAACGATAGGATTTTCTTTGGGGTTCCGAGTATCTCTTTTCCGATACATTATTCCTCCTTTACTGCATCCCTCGCTCCCTCACATTGACCAATTAACACACAATTTGCGTCCATATGAAATACTCTGGATTCCCTGCATTGTCCTTCTAAATCGAGATACGTTTCTACGGAAACGATAGGATTTTCTTTGGGGTTCCGAGTATCTCTTTTCCGATGCATTATTCCTCCTTTACTGCATAACTCGCTCCCTCACATTGAAGAATTAACACACAATTTGCGTCTATATGAAATACTCTGGATTCCCTGCATTGTCCTTCTAAATCGAGATACGTTTCTACGGAAACGGTAGGATTTTCCTTGGGGTTCCGAGTATCTCTTTTCCGATGCATTATTCCTCCTTTACTGCATCCCTCGCTCCCTCACACTGACGAATTAACACACAATTTGCGTCCATATGAAATACTCTGGATTCCCTGCATTGTCCTTGTAAATCGAGATACGTTTCTACGGAAATGATAGGATTCTCTTTGGCGTTCCGAGTATCTCTTTTCCGATGCATTATTCCTCCTTTACTGCACACCTCGCTCCCTCACATTGACAAATTAACACACAATTTGCGTCCATATGAAATTCTCTGGATTCTCTGCATTGTCCTTCTAAATCGGGATTCGTTTCCACGGAAACGATAGGATTTTCTTTGGGGTTCCGAGTATCTCCTTTCCGATGCATTATTCCTCCTTTACTGCATACCTCGCTCCCTCACATTGACAAATTAACACACAATTTGCGTCCATATGAAATTCTCTGGATTCCCTGCATTGTCCTTCTAAATCGGGATTCGTTTCTACGGAAACGATAGGATTTTCTTTGGGGTTCCGAGTATCTCTTTTCCGATGCATTATTCCTCCTTTACTGCATCCCTCGCTCCCTCACATTGATGAATTAATACACAATTTGCGTCCATATGAAATACTCTGGATTCCCTGCATTGTCCTTCTAAATCGAGATACGTTTCTACGGATAAGATAGCATTTTCTTTGGGGTTCCGAGTGTCTCTTTTCCGATGCATTATTCCTCCTTTACTGCATCCCTCGCTTCCTCACATTGACGAAATAACACACAATTTGCGTCCATATGAAATACTCTGGATTCCCTGCATTATCCTTCTAAATCGAGATACGTTTCTACAGAAACGATAGGATTTTCTTTGGGGTTCCGAGTATCTCTTTTCGGATGCATTATTCCTCCTTTACTGCATCCCTCGCTCCCTCACATTGACGAATTAACACACAATTTGCGTCCATATGAAATACTCTGGATTCCCTGCATTGTCCTTCTAAATCGAGATACGTTTTCACGGAAACGATAGGATTTTCTTTGGCGTTCCGAGTATCTCTTTTCCGATACATTATTCCTCCTTTACTGCATCCCTCGCTCCCTCACATTGACCAATTAACACACAATTTGCGTCCATATGAAATACTCTGGATTCCCTGCATTGTCCTTCTAAATCGTGATACGTTTCTACGGAAACGATAGGATTTTCTTTGGGGTTCCGAGTATCTCTTTTCCGATGCATTATTCCTCCTTTACTGCATCCCTCGCTCCCTCACATTGACGAATTAACACACAATTTGCGTCCATATGAAATACTCTGGATTCCCTGCATTGTCCTTCTAAATCGAGATACGTTTCTATGGAAACGATAGGATTTTCTTTGGGGTTCCGAGTATCTCTTTTCCGATGCATTATTCCTCCTTTACCGCATCCCTCGCTCCCTCACATTGACGAATTAACACACAATTTGCGTCCATATGAAATACTCTGGATTCCCAGCATTGTCCTTGTAAATCGAGATACGTTTCTACGGAAACGATAGGATTTTCTTTGGGGTTCCGAGTATCTCTTTTCCGATGCATTATTCCTCCTTTACTGCATACCTCGCTCCCTCACATTGACAAATTAACACACAATTTGCGTCCATATGAAATTCTCTGGATTCCCTGCATTGTCCTTCTAAATCGGGATTCGTTTCTACGGAAACGATAGGATTTTCTTTGGGGTTCCGAGTATCTCTTTTCCGATGCATTATTCCTCCTTTACTGCATCCCTCGCTCCCTCACATTGATGAATTAATACACAATTTGCGTCCATATGAAATACTCTGGATTCCCTTCATTGTCCTTCTAAATCGAGATACGTTTCTACGGAAACGATAGGATTTTCTTTGGGGTTCCGAGTATCTCTTTTCCGATGCATTATTCCTCCTTTACTGCATCCCTCGCTCCCCCACATTGACGAATTAACACACTATTTGCGTCCATATGAAATACTCTGGATTCCCTGCATTGTCCTTCTAAATCGAGATACGTTTCTACGGATAAGATAGGATTTTCTTTGGGGTTAAGAGTATCTCTTTTCCGATGCATTATTCCTCCTTTACTGCATTCCTCGCTCCCTCACATTGACGAATTAACACACAATTTGCGTCCATATGAAATACTCTGGATTCCCTGCATTATCCTTCTAAATCGAGATACGTTTCTAAGGAAACGATAGGATTTTCTTTGGGGTTCCGAGTATCTCTTTTCCGATGCATTATTGCTCCTTTACTGCATCCCTCGCTCCCTCACATTGACGAATTAACACACAATTTGTGTCCATATGAAATACTCTGGATTCCCTGCATTGTCCTTCTAAATCGAGGTACGTTTCTACGGAAACAATAGGATTTTCTTTGGGGTTCCGAGTATCTCTTTTCCGATGCAATATTCCTCCTTTACTGCATCCCTCGCTCCCTCACATTGATGAATTAATACACAATTTGCGTCCATATGAAATACTCTGGATTCCCTGCATTGTCCTTCTAAATCGAGATACGTTTCTACGGATAAGATAGCATTTTCTTTGGGGTTCCGAGTGTCTCTTTTCCGATGCATTATTCCTCCTTTACTGCATCCCTCGCTCCCTCACATTGACGAATTAACACACAATTTGCGTCCATATGATATACTCTGGATTCCCTGCATTGTCCTCCTAAATCGAGATACGTTTCTACGGAAACGTTAGGATTTTCCTTGGGGTTCTGAGTATCTCTTTTCCGATGCATTATTCCTCCTTTATTGCATCCCTCGCTCCCTCACATTGACGAATTAACACACAATTTGCGTCCATATGAAATACTCTGGATTCCCTGCATTGTCCTTGTAAATCGAGATACGTTTCTACGGAAATGATAGGCTTTTCTTTCGGGTTCCGAGTGTCTCTTTTCCGATGCATTATTCCTCCTTTACTGCATCCCTCGCTCCCTCACATTGACGAATTAACACACAATTTGCGTCCATATGATATACTCTGGATTCCCTGCATAGTCCTTCTACATCGAGATACGTTTCTACGGAAACGATAGGATTTTCTTTGGGGTTCCGAGTATCTCTTTTCCGATGCATTATTCCTCCTTTACTGCATTCCTCGCTCCCTCACATTGACGAATTAACACACAATTTGCGTCCATATGAAATACTCTGGATTCCCTGCATTGTCCTCCTAAATCGAGATACGTTTCTACAGAAACGATAGGATTTTCTTTGGGTTTCCGAGTATCTCTTTTCCGATGCATTATTCCTCCTTTACTGCATCCCTCGCTCCCTCACATTGACGAATTAACACACAATTTGTGTCCATATGAAATACTCTGGATTCCCTGCATTGTCCTTCTAAATCGAGGTACGTTTCTACGGAAACGATAGGATTTTCTTTGGGGTTCCGAGTATCTCTTTTCCGATACATTATTCCTCCTTTACTGCATCCCTCGCTCCCTCACATTGACCAATTAACACACAATTTGCGTCCATATGAAATACTCTGGATTCCCTGCATTGTCCTTCTAAATCGAGATACGTTTCTACGGAAACGATAGGATTTTCTTTGGGGTTCCGAGTATCTCTTTTCCGATGCATTATTCCTCCTTTACTGCATAACTCGCTCCCTCACATTGAAGAATTAACACACAATTTGCGTCTATATGAAATACTCTGGATTCCCTGCATTGTCCTTCTAAATCGAGATACGTTTCTACGGAAACGGTAGGATTTTCCTTGGGGTTCCGAGTATCTCTTTTCCGATGCATTATTCCTCCTTTACTGCATCCCTCGCTCCCTCACACTGACGAATTAACACACAATTTGCGTCCATATGAAATACTCTGGATTCCCTGCATTGTCCTTGTAAATCGAGATACGTTTCTACGGAAATGATAGGATTCTCTTTGGCGTTCCGAGTATCTCTTTTCCGATGCATTATTCCTCCTTTACTGCACACCTCGCTCCCTCACATTGACAAATTAACACACAATTTGCGTCCATATGAAATTCTCTGGATTCCCTGCATTGTCCTTCTAAATCGGGATTCGTTTCCACGGAAACGATAGGATTTTCTTTGGGGTTCCGAGTATCTCCTTTCCGATGCATTATTCCTCCTTTACTGCATACCTCGCTCCCTCACATTGACAAATTAACACACAATTTGCGTCCATATGAAATTCTCTGGATTCCCTGCATTGTCCTTCTAAATCGGGATTCGTTTCTACGGAAACGATAGGATTTTCTTTGGGGTTCCGAGTATCTCTTTTCCGATGCATTATTCCTCCTTTACTGCATCCCTCGCTCCCTCACATTGATGAATTAATACACAATTTGCGTCCATATGAAATACTCTGGATTCCCTGCATTGTCCTTCTAAATCGAGATACGTTTCTACGGATAAGATAGCATTTTCTTTGGGGTTCTGAGTGTCTCTTTTCCGATGCATTATTCCTCCTTTACTGCATCCCTCGCTTCCTCACATTGACGAAATAACACACAATTTGCGTCCATATGAAATACTCTGGATTCCCTGCATTATCCTTCTAAATCGAGATACGTTTCTACGGAAACGATAGGATTTTCTTTGGGGTTCCGAGTATCTCTTTTCGGATGCATTATTCCTCCTTTACTGCATCCCTCGCTCCCTCACATTGACGAATTAACACACAATTTGCGTCCATATGAAATACTCTGGATTCCCTGCATTGTCCTTCTAAATCGAGATACGTTTTCACGGAAACGATAGGATTTTCTTTGGCGTTCCGAGTATCTCTTTTCCGATACATTATTCCTCCTTTACTGCATCCCTCGCTCCCTCACATTGACCAATTAACACACAATTTGCGTCCATATGAAATACTCTGGATTCCCTGCATTGTCCTTCTAAATCGTGATACGTTTCTACGGAAACGATAGGATTTTCTTTGGGGTTCCGAGTATCTCTTTTCCGATGCATTATTCCTCCTTTACTGCATCCCTCGCTCCCTCACATTGACGAATTAACACACAATTTGCGTCCATATGAAATACTCTGGATTCCCTGCATTGTCCTTCTAAATCGAGATACGTTTCTATGGAAACGATAGGATTTTCTTTGGGGTTCCGAGTATCTCTTTTCCGATGCATTATTCCTCCTTTACCGCATCCCTCGCTCCCTCACATTGACGAATTAACACACAATTTGCGTCCATATGAAATACTCTGGATTCCCAGCATTGTCCTTGTAAATCGAGATACGTTTCTACGGAAACGATAGGATTTTCTTTGGGGTTCCGAGTATCTCTTTTCCGATGCATTATTCCTCCTTTACTGCATACCTCGCTCCCTCACATTGACAAATTAACACACAATTTGCGTCCATATGAAATTCTCTGGATTCCCTGCATTGTCCTTCTAAATCGGGATTCGTTTCTACGGAAACGATAGGATTTTCTTTGGGGTTCCGAGTATCTCTTTTCCGATGCATTATTCCTCCTTTACTGCATCCCTCGCTCCCTCACATTGATGAATTAATACACAATTTGCGTCCATATGAAATACTCTGGATTCCCTTCATTGTCCTTCTAAATCGAGATACGTTTCTACGGAAACGATAGGATTTTCTTTGGGGTTCCGAGTATCTCTTTTCCGATGCATTATTCCTCCTTTACTGCATCCCTCGCTCCCCCACATTGACGAATTAACACACTATTTGCGTCCATATGAAATACTCTGGATTCCCTGCATTGTCCTTCTAAATCGAGATACGTTTCTACGGATAAGATAGGATTTTCTTTGGGGTTAAGAGTATCTCTTTTCCGATGCATTATTCCTCCTTTACTGCATTCCTCGCTCCCTCACATTGACGAATTAACACACAATTTGCGTCCATATGAAATACTCTGGATTCCCTGCATTATCCTTCTAAATCGAGATACGTTTCTAAGGAAACGATAGGATTTTCTTTGGGGTTCCGAGTATCTCTTTTCCGATGCATTATTGCTCCTTTACTGCATCCCTCGCTCCCTCACATTGACGAATTAACACACAATTTGTGTCCATATGAAATACTCTGGATTCCCTGCATTGTCCTTCTAAATCGAGGTACGTTTCTACGGAAACGATAGGATTTTCTTTGGGGTTCCGAGTATCTCTTTTCCGATACATTATTCCTCCTTTACTGCATCCCTCGCTCCCTCACATTGACCAATTAACACACAATTTGCGTCCATATGAAATACTCTGGATTCCCTGCATTGTCCTTCTAAATCGAGATACGTTTCTACGGAAACGATAGGATTTTCTTTGGGGTTCCGAGTATCTCTTTTCCGATGCATTATTCCTCCTTTACTGCATAACTCGCTCCCTCACATTGAAGAATTAACACACAATTTGCGTCTATATGAAATACTCTGGATTCCCTGCATTGTCCTTCTAAATCGAGATAGGTTTCTACGGAAACGGTAGGATTTTCCTTGGGGTTCCGAGTATCTGTTTTCCGATGCATTATTCCTCCTTTACTGCATCCCTCGCTCCCTCACACTGACGAATTAACACACAATTTGCGTCCATATGAAATACTCTGGATTCCCTGCATTGTCCTTGTAAATCGAGATACGTTTCTACGGAAATGATAGGATTCTCTTTGGCGTTCCGAGTATCTCTTTTCCGATGCATTATTCCTCCTTTACTGCACACCTCGCTCCCTCACATTGACAAATTAACACACAATTTGCGTCCATATGAAATTCTCTGGATTCCCTGCATTGTCCTTCTAAATCGGGATTCGTTTCCACGGAAACGATAGGATTTTCTTTGGGGTTCCGAGTATCTCTTTTCCGATGCATTATTCCTCCTTTACTGCATACCTCGCTCCCTCACATTGACAAATTAACACACAATTTGCGTCCATATGAAATTCTCTGGATTCCCTGCATTGTCCTTCTAAATCGGGATTCGTTTCTACGGAAACGATAGGATTTTCTTTGGGGTTCCGAGTATCTCTTTTCCGATGCATTATTCCTCCTTTACTGCATCCCTCGCTCCCTCACATTGATGAATTAATACACAATTTGCGTCCATATGAAATACTCTGGATTCCCTGCATTGTCCTTCTAAATCGAGATACGTTTCTACGGATAAGATAGCATTTTCTTTGGGGTTCCGAGTGTCTCTTTTCCGATGCATTATTCCTCCTTTACTGCATCCCTCGCTCCCTCACATTGACGAATTAACACACAATTTGCGTCCATATGATATACTCTGGATTCCCTGCATTGTCCTCCTAAATCGAGATACGTTTCTACGGAAACGTTAGGATTTTCCTTGGGGTTCTGAGTATCTCTTTTCCGATGCATTATTCCTCCTTTATTGCATCCATCGCTCCCTCACATTGACGAATTAACACACAATTTGCGTCCATATGAAATACTCTGGATTCCCTGCATTGTCCTTGTAAATCGAGATACGTTTCTACGGAAATGATAGGATTTTCTTTCGGGTTCCGAGTGTCTCTTTTACGATGCATTATTCCTCCTTTACTGCATCCCTCGCTCCCTCACATTGACGAATTAACACACAATTTGCGTCCATATGATATACTCTGGATTCCCTGCATTGTCCTTCTAAATCGAGATACGTTTCTACGGAAACGATAGGATTTTCTTTGGGGTTCCGAGTATCTCTTTTCCGATGCATTATTCCTCCTTTACTGCATTCCTCGCTCCCTCACATTGACGAATTAACACACAATTTGCGTCCATATGAAATACTCTGGATTCCCTGCATTGTCCTCCTAAATCGAGATACGTTTCTACAGAAACGATAGGATTTTCTTTGGGTTTCCGAGTATCTCTTTTCCGATGCATTATTCCTCCTTTACTGCATCCCTCGCTCCCTCACATTGACGAATTAACACACAATTTGTGTCCATATGAAATACTCTGGATTCCCTGCATTGTCCTTCTAAATCGAGGTACGTTTCTACGGAAACGATAGGATTTTCCTTGGGGGTTCCGAGTATCTCTTTTCCGATACATTATTCCTCCTTTACTGCATCCCTCGCTCCCTCACATTGACCAATTAACACACAATTTGCGTCCATATGAAATACTCTGGATTCCCTGCATTGTCCTTGTAAATCGAGATACGTTTCTACGGAAACGATAGGATTTTCTTTGGGGTTCCGAGTATCTCTTTTCCGATGCATTATTCCTCCTTTACTGCATAACTCGCTCCCTCACATTGAAGAATTAACACACAATTTGCGTCTATATGAAATACTCTGGATTCCCTGCATTGTCCTTCTAAATCGAGATACGTTTCTACGGAAACGGTAGGATTTTCCTTGGGGTTCCGAGTATCTCTTTTCCGATGCATTATTCCTCCTTTACTGCATCCCTCGCTCCCTCACACTGACGAATTAACACACAATTTGCGTCCATATGAAATACTCTGGATTCCCTGCATTGTCCTTGTAAATCGAGATACGTTTCTACGGAAATGATAGGATTCTCTTTGGCGTTCCGAGTATCTCTTTTCCGATGCATTATTCCTCCTTTACTGCACACCTCGCTCCCTCACATTGACAAATTAACACACAATTTGCGTCCATATGAAATTCTCTGGATTCCCTGCATTGTCCTTCTAAATCGGGATTCGTTTCCACGGAAACGATAGGATTTTCTTTGGGGTTCCGAGTATCTCCTTTCCGATGCATTATTCCTCCTTTACTGCATACCTCGCTCCCTCACATTGACAAATTAACACACAATTTGCGTCCATATGAAATTCTCTGGATTCCCTGCATTGTCCTTCTAAATCGGGATTCGTTTCTACGGAAACGATAGGATTTTCTTTGGGGTTCCGAGTATCTCTTTTCCGATGCATTATTCCTCCTTTACTGCATCCCTCGCTCCCTCACATTGATGAATTAATACACAATTTGCGTCCATATGAAATACTCTGGATTCCCTGCATTGTCCTTCTAAATCGAGATACGTTTCTACGGATAAGATAGCATTTTCTTTGGGGTTCCGAGTGTCTCTTTTCCGATGCATTATTCCTCCTTTACTGCATCCCTCGCTCCCTCACATTGACGAATTAACACACAATTTGCGTCCATATGATATACTCTGGATTCCCTGCATTGTCCTCCTAAATCGAGATACGTTTCTACGGAAACGTTAGGATTTTCCTTGGGGTTCTGAGTATCTCTTTTCCGATGCATTATTCCTCCTTTATTGCATCCCTCGCTCCCTCACATTGACGAATTAACACACAATTTGCGTCCATATGAAATACTCTGGATTCCCTGCATTGTCCTTGTAAATCGAGATACGTTTCTACGGAAATGATAGGATTTTCTTTGGGGTTCCGAGTGTCTCTTTTCCGATGCATTATTCCTCCTTTACTGCATCCCTCGCTCCCTCACATTGACGAATTAACACACAATTTGCGTCCATATGATATACTCTGGATTCCCTGCATTGTCCTTCTAAATCGAGATACGTTTCTACGGAAACGATAGGATTTTCTTTGGGGTTCCGAGTATCTCTTTTCCGATGCATTATTCCTCCTTTACTGCATTCCTCGCTCCCTCACATTGACGAATTAACACACAATTTGCGTCCATATGAAATACTCTGGATTCCCTGCATTGTCCTCCTAAATCGAGATACGTTTCTACAGAAACGATAGGATTTTCTTTGGGTTTCCGAGTATCTCCTTTCCGATGCATTATTCCTCCTTTACTGCATCCCTCGCTCCCTCACATTGACGAATTAACACACAATTAGCGTAAATATAAAATGCTCTGGATTCCCTGCATTGTCCTTGTAAATCGAGATACGTTTCTACGGAAACGATAAGATTTTCATTGGTGTTCCGAGTATCTCTTTTCCGATGCATTATTCCTCCTTTACTGCATACCTCGCTCCCTCACATTGACAAATTAACACACAATTTGCGTCCATATGAAATTCTCTGGATTCCCTGCATTGTCCTCCTAAATCGAGATACGTTTCTACGGAAACGATAGGATTTTCTTTGGGGTTCCGATTATCTCTTTTCCGATGCATTATTCCTCCTTTACTGCATTCCTCGCTCCCTCACATTGACGAATCAACACACAATTTGCGTCCATACGAAATACTCTGGATTCCCTGCATTATCCTTCTAAATCGAGATACGTTTCTACGGAAACGATAGGATTTTCTTTGGGGTTCCGAGTATCTCTTTTCCGATGCATTATTCCTCCTTTACTGCATCCCTCGCTCCCTCACATTGACGAATTAACACACAATTTGCGTCCATATGAAATACTATGGATTCCCTGCATTGTCCTTCTAAATCTAGATACGTTTCTACGGTAACGATAGGATTTTCTTTGGGGTGCCAAGTATCCCTTTTCCGATACATTATTCCTCCTTTACTGCATCCCTCGCTCCCTCACATTGATGAATTAATACACAATTTGCGTCCATATGAAATACTCTGGATTCCCTTCATTGTCCTTCTAAATCGAGATACGTTTCTACGGAAACGATAGGATTTTCTTTGGGGTTCCGAGTATCTCTTTTCCGATGCATTATTCCTCCTTTACTGCATCCCTCGCTCCCCCACATTGACGAATTAACACACTATTTGCGTCCATATGAAATACTCTGGATTCCCTGCATTGTCCTTCTAAATCGAGATACGTTTCTACGGATAAGATAGGATTTTCTTTGGGGTTAAGAGTATCTCTTTTCCGATGCATTATTCCTCCTTTACTGCATTCCTCGCTCCCTCACATTGACGAATTAACACACAATTTGCGTCCATATGAAATACTCTGGATTCCCTGCATTATCCTTCTAAATCGAGATACGTTTCTAAGGAAACGATAGGATTTTCTTTGGGGTTCCGAGTATCTCTTTTCCGATGCATTATTCCTCCTTTACTGCATCCCTCGCTCCCTCACATTGACGAATTAACACACAATTTGCGTCCATATGAAATACTCTGGATTCCCTGCATTGTCCTTTTAAATCGAGATACGTTTCTATGGAAACGATAGGATTTTCTTTGGGGTTCCGAGTATCTCTTTTCCGATGCATTATTCCTCCTTTACCGCATCCCTCGCTCCCTCACATTGACGAATTAACACACAATTTGCGTCCATATGAAATACTCTGGATTCCCAGCATTGTCCTTGTAAATCGAGATACGTTTCTACGGAAACGATAGGATTTTCTTTGGGGTTCCGAGTATCTCTTTTCCGATGCATTATTCCTCCTTTACTGCATACCTCGCTCCCTCACATTGACAAATTAACACACAATTTGCGTCCATATGAAATTCTCTAGATTCCCTGCATTGTCCTTCTAAATCGGGATTCGTTTCTACGGAAACGATAGGATTTTCTTTGGGGTTCCGAGTATCTCTTTTCCGATGCATTATTCCTCCTTTACTGCATCCCTCGCTCCCTCACATTGATGAATTAATACACAATTTGCGTCCATATGAAATACTCTGGATTCCCTTCATTGTCCTTCTAAATCGAGATACGTTTCTACGGAAACGATAGGATTTTCTTTGGGGTTCCGAGTATCTCTTTTCCGATGCATTATTCCTCCTTTACTGCATCCCTCGCTCCCCCACATTGACGAATTAACACACTATTTGCGTCCATATGAAATACTCTGGATTCCCTGCATTGTCCTTCTAAATCGAGATACGTTTCTACGGATAAGATAGGATTTTCTTTGGGGTTAAGAGTATCTCTTTTCCGATGCATTATTCCTCCTTTACTGCATTCCTCGCTCCCTCACATTGACGAATTAACACACAATTTGCGTCCATATGAAATACTCTGGATTCCCTGCATTATCCTTCTAAATCGAGATACGTTTCTAAGGAAACGATAGGATTTTCTTTGGGGTTCCGAGTATCTCTTTTCCGATGCATTATTGCTCCTTTACTGCATCCCTCGCTCCCTCACATTGACGAATTAACACACAATTTGTGTCCATATGAAATACTCTGGATTCCCTGCATTGTCCTTCTAAATCGAGGTACGTTTCTACGGAAACGATAGGATTTTCTTTGGGGTTCCGAGTATCTCTTTTCCGATACATTATTCCTCCTTTACTGCATCCCTCGCTCCCTCACATTGACCAATTAACACACAATTTGCGTCCATATGAAATACTCTGGATTCCCTGCATTGTCCTTCTAAATCGAGATACGTTTCTACGGAAACGATAGGATTTTCTTTGGGGTTCCGAGTATCTCTTTTCCGATGCATTATTCCTCCTTTACTGCATAACTCGCTCCCTCACATTGAAGAATTAACACACAATTTGCGTCTATATGAAATACTCTGGATTCCCTGCATTGTCCTGCTAAATCGAGATAGGTTTCTACGGAAACGGTAGGATTTTCCTTGGAGTTCCGAGTATCTGTTTTCCGATGCATTATTCCTCCTTTACTGCATCCCTCGCTCCCTCACACTGACGAATTAACACACAATTTGCGTCCATATGAAATACTCTGGATTCCCTGCATTGTCCTTGTAAATCGAGATACGTTTCTACGGAAATGATAGGATTCTCTTTGGCGTTCCGAGTATCTCTTTTCCGATGCATTATTCCTCCTTTACTGCACACCTCGCTCCCTCACATTGACAAATTAACACACAATTTGCGTCCATATGAAATTCTCTGGATTCCCTGCATTGTCCTTCTAAATCGGGATTCGTTTCCACGGAAACGATAGGATTTTCTTTGGGGTTCCGAGTATCTCCTTTCCGATGCATTATTCCTCCTTTACTGCATACCTCGCTCCCTCACATTGACAAATTAACACACAATTTGCGTCCATATGAAATTCTCTGGATTCCCTGCATTGTCCTTCTAAATCGGGATTCGTTTCTACGGAAACGATAGGATTTTCTTTGGGGTTCCGAGTATCTCTTTTCCGATGCATTATTCCTCCTTTACTGCATCCCTCGCTCCCTCACATTGATGAATTAATACACAATTTGCGTCCATATGAAATACTCTGGATTCCCTGCATTGTCCTTCTAAATCGAGATACGTTTCTACGGATAAGATAGCATTTTCTTTGGGGTTCCGAGTGTCTCTTTTCCGATGCATTATTCCTCCTTTACTGCATCCCTCGCTCCCTCACATTGACGAATTAACACACAATTTGCGTCCATATGATATACTGTGGATTCCCTGCATTGTCCTCCTAAATCGAGATACGTTTCTACGGAAACGTTAGGATTTTCCTTGGGGTTCTGAGTATCTCTTCTCCGATGCATTATTCCTCCTTTATTGCATCCCTCGCTCCCTCACATTGACGAATTAACACACAATTTGCGTCCATATGAAATACTCTGGATTCCCTGCATTGTCCTTGTAAATCGAGATACGTTTCTACGGAAATGATAGGATTTTCTTTGGGGTTCCGAGTGTCTCTTTTCCGATGCATTATTCCTCCTTTACTGCATCCCTCGCTCCCTCACATTGACGAATTAACACACAATTTGCGTCCATATGATATACTCTGGATTCCCTGCATTGTCCTTCTAAATCGAGATACGTTTCTACGGAAACGATAGGATTTTCTTTGGGGTTCCGAGTATCTCTTTTCCGATGCATTATTCCTCCTTTACTGCATTCCTCGCTCCCTCACATTGACGAATTAACACACAATTTGCGTCCATATGAAATACTCTGGATTCCCTGCATTGTCCTCCTAAATCGAGATACGTTTCTACAGAAACGATAGGATTTTCTTTGGGTTTCCGAGTATCTCTTTTCCGATGCATTATTCCTCCTTTACTGCATCCCTCGCTCCCTCACATTGACGAATTAACACACAATTAGCGTAAATATAAAATGCTCTGGATTCCCTGCATTGTCCTTGTAAATCGAGATACGTTTCTACGGAAACGATAAGATTTTCATTGGTGTTCCGAGTATCTCTTTTCCGATGCATTATTCCTCCTTTACTGCATACCTCGCTCCCTCACATTGACAAATTAACACACAATTTGCGTCCATATGAAATTCTCTGGATTCCCTGCATTGTCCTCCTAAATCGAGATACGTTTCTACGGAAACGATAGGATTTTCTTTGGGGTTCCGATTATCTCTTTTCCGATGCATTATTCCTCCTTTACTGCATTCCTCGCTCCCTCACATTGACGAATCAACACACAATTTGCGTCCATACGAAATACTCTGGATTCCCTGCATTATCCTTCTAAATCGAGATACGTTTCTACGGAAACGATAGGATTTTCTTTGGGGTTCCGAGTATCTCTTTTCCGATGCATTATTCCTCCTTTACTGCATCCCTCGCTCCCTCACATTGACGAATTAACACACAATTTGCGTCCATATGAAATACTATGGATTCCCTGCATTGTCCTTCTAAATCTAGATACGTTTCTACGGTAACGATAGGATTTTCTTTGGGGTGCCAAGTATCCCTTTTCCGATACATTATTCCTCCTTTACTGCATCCCTCGCTCCCTCACATTGATGAATTAATACACAATTTGCGTCCATATGAAATACTCTGGATTCCCTTCATTGTCCTTCTAAATCGAGATACGTTTCTACGGAAACGATAGGATTTTCTTTGGGGTTCCGAGTATCTCTTTTCCGATGCATTATTCCTCCTTTACTGCATCCCTCGCTCCCCCACATTGACGAATTAACACACTATTTGCGTCCATATGAAATACTCTGGATTCCCTGCATTGTCCTTCTAAATCGAGATACGTTTCTACGGATAAGATAGGATTTTCTTTGGGGTTAAGAGTATCTCTTTTCCGATGCATTATTCCTCCTTTACTGCATTCCTCGCTCCCTCACATTGACGAATTAACACACAATTTGCGTCCATATGAAATACTCTGGATTCCCTGCATTATCCTTCTAAATCGAGATACGTTTCTAAGGAAACGATAGGATTTTCTTTGGGGTTCCGAGTATCTCTTTTCCGATGCATTATTCCTCCTTTACTGCATCCCTCGCTCCCTCACATTGACGAATTAACACACAATTTGCGTCCATATGAAATACTCTGGATTCCCTGCATTGTCCTTTTAAATCGAGATACGTTTCTATGGAAACGATAGGATTTTCTTTGGGGTTCCGAGTATCTCTTTTCCGATGCATTATTCCTCCTTTACCGCATCCCTCGCTCCCTCACATTGACGAATTAACACACAATTTGCGTCCATATGAAATACTCTGGATTCCCAGCATTGTCCTTGTAAATCGAGATACGTTTCTACGGAAACGATAGGATTTTCTTTGGGGTTCCGAGTATCTCTTTTCCGATGCATTATTCCTCCTTTACTGCATACCTCGCTCCCTCACATTGACAAATTAACACACAATTTGCGTCCATATGAAATTCTCTGGATTCCCTGCATTGTCCTTCTAAATCGGGATTCGTTTCTACGGAAACGATAGGATTTTCTTTGGGGTTCCGAGTATCTCTTTTCCGATGCATTATTCCTCCTTTACTGCATCCCTCGCTCCCTCACATTGATGAATTAATACACAATTTGCGTCCATATGAAATACTCTGGATTCCCTTCATTGTCCTTCTAAATCGAGATACGTTTCTACGGAAACGATAGGATTTTCTTTGGGGTTCCGAGTATCTCTTTTCCGATGCATTATTCCTCCTTTACTGCATCCCTCGCTCCCCCACATTGACGAATTAACACACTATTTGCGTCCATATGAAATACTCTGGATTCCCTGCATTGTCCTTCTAAATCGAGATACGTTTCTACGGATAAGATAGGATTCTCTTTGGCGTTCCGAGTATCTCTTTTCCGATGCATTATTCCTCCTTTACTGCACACCTCGCTCCCTCACATTGACAAATTAACACACAATTTGCGTCCATATGAAATTCTCTGGATTCCCTGCATTGTCCTTCTAAATCGGGATTCGTTTCCACGGAAACGATAGGATTTTCTTTGGGGTTCCGAGTATCTCCTTTCCGATGCATTATTCCTCCTTTACTGCATACCTCGCTCCCTCACATTGACAAATTAACACACAATTTGCGTCCATATGAAATTCTCTGGATTCCCTGCATTGTCCTTCTAAATCGGGATTCGTTTCTACGGAAACGATAGGATTTTCTTTGGGGTTCCGAGTATCTCTTTTCCGATGCATTATTCCTCCTTTACTGCATCCCTCGCTCCCTCACATTGATGAATTAATACACAATTTGCGTCCATATGAAATACTCTGGATTCCCTGCATTGTCCTTCTAAATCGAGATACGTTTCTACGGATAAGATAGCATTTTCTTTGGGGTTCCGAGTGTCTCTTTTCCGATGCATTATTCCTCCTTTACTGCATCCCTCGCTCCCTCACATTGACGAATTAACACACAATTTGCGTCCATATGATATACTCTGGATTCCCTGCATTGTCCTCCTAAATCGAGATACGTTTCTACGGAAACGTTAGGATTTTCCTTGGGGTTCTGAGTATCTCTTTTCCGATGCATTATTCCTCCTTTATTGCATCCCTCGCTCCCTCACATTGACGAATTAACACACAATTTGCGTCCATATGAAATACTCTGGATTCCCTGCATTGTCCTTGTAAATCGAGATACGTTTCTACGGAAATGATAGGATTTTCTTTGGGGTTCCGAGTGTCTCTTTTCCGATGCATTATTCCTCCTTTACTGCATCCCTCGCTCCCTCACATTGACGAATTAACACACAATTTGCGTCCATATGATATACTCTGGATTCCCTGCATTGTCCTTCTAAATCGAGATACGTTTCTACGGAAACGATAGGATTTTCTTTGGGGTTCCGAGTATCTCTTTTCCGATGCATTATTCCTCCTTTACTGCATTCCTCGCTCCCTCACATTGACGAATTAACACACAATTTGCGTCCATATGAAATACTCTGGATTCCCTGCATTGTCCTCCTAAATCGAGATACGTTTCTACAGAAACGATAGGATTTTCTTTGGGTTTCCGAGTATCTCTTTTCCGATGCATTATTCCTCCTTTACTGCATCCCTCGCTCCCTCACATTGACGAATTAACACACAATTAGCGTAAATATAAAATGCTCTGGATTCCCTGCATTGTCCTTGTAAATCGAGATACGTTTCTACGGAAACGATAAGATTTTCATTGGTGTTCCGAGTATCTCTTTTCCGATGCATTATTCCTCCTTTACTGCATACCTCGCTCCCTCACATTGACAAATTAACACACAATTTGCGTCCATATGAAATTCTCTGGATTCCCTGCATTGTCCTCCTAAATCGAGATACGTTTCTACGGAAACGATAGGATTTTCTTTGGGGTTCCGATTATCTCTTTTCCGATGCATTATTCCTCCTTTACTGCATTCCTCGCTCCCTCACATTGACGAATCAACACACAATTTGCGTCCATACGAAATACTCTGGATTCCCTGCATTATCCTTCTAAATCGAGATACGTTTCTACGGAAACGATAGGATTTTCTTTGGGGTTCCGAGTATCTCTTTTCCGATGCATTATTCCTCCTTTACTGCATCCCTCGCTCCCTCACATTGACGAATTAACACACAATTTGCGTCCATATGAAATACTATGGATTCCCTGCATTGTCCTTCTAAATCTAGATACGTTTCTACGGTAACGATAGGATTTTCTTTGGGGTGCCAAGTATCCCTTTTCCGATACATTATTCCTCCTTTACTGCATCCCTCGCTCCCTCACATTGATGAATTAATACACAATTTGCGTCCATATGAAATACTCTGGATTCCCTTCATTGTCCTTCTAAATCGAGATACGTTTCTACGGAAACGATAGGATTTTCTTTGGGGTTCCGAGTATCTCTTTTCCGATGCATTATTCCTCCTTTACTGCATCCCTCGCTCCCCCACATTGACGAATTAACACACTATTTGCGTCCATATGAAATACTCTGGATTCCCTGCATTGTCCTTCTAAATCGAGATACGTTTCTACGGATAAGATAGGATTTTCTTTGGGGTTAAGAGTATCTCTTTTCCGATGCATTATTCCTCCTTTACTGCATTCCTCGCTCCCTCACATTGACGAATTAACACACAATTTGCGTCCATATGAAATACTCTGGATTCCCTGCATTATCCTTCTAAATCGAGATACGTTTCTAAGGAAACGATAGGATTTTCTTTGGGGTTCCGAGTATCTCTTTTCCGATGCATTATTCCTCCTTTACTGCATCCCTCGCTCCCTCACATTGACGAATTAACACACAATTTGCGTCCATATGAAATACTCTGGATTCCCTGCATTGTCCTTTTAAATCGAGATACGTTTCTATGGAAACGATAGGATTTTCTTTGGGGTTCCGAGTATCTCTTTTCCGATGCATTATTCCTCCTTTACCGCATCCCTCGCTCCCTCACATTGACGAATTAACACACAATTTGCGTCCATATGAAATACTCTGGATTCCCAGCATTGTCCTTGTAAATCGAGATACGTTTCTACGGAAACGATAGGATTTTCTTTGGGGTTCCGAGTATCTCTTTTCCGATGCATTATTCCTCCTTTACTGCATACCTCGCTCCCTCACATTGACAAATTAACACACAATTTGCGTCCATATGAAATTCTCTGGATTCCCTGCATTGTCCTTCTAAATCGGGATTCGTTTCTACGGAAACGATAGGATTTTCTTTGGGGTTCCGAGTATCTCTTTTCCGATGCATTATTCCTCCTTTACTGCATCCCTCGCTCCCTCACATTGATGAATTAATACACAATTTGCGTCCATATGAAATACTCTGGATTCCCTTCATTGTCCTTCTAAATCGAGATACGTTTCTACGGAAACGATAGGATTTTCTTTGGGGTTCCGAGTATCTCTTTTCCGATGCATTATTCCTCCTTTACTGCATCCCTCGCTCCCCCACATTGACGAATTAACACACTATTTGCGTCCATATGAAATACTCTGGATTCCCTGCATTGTCCTTCTAAATCGAGATACGTTTCTACGGATAAGATAGGATTTTCTTTGGGGTTAAGAGTATCTCTTTTCCGATGCATTATTCCTCCTTTACTGCATTCCTCGCTCCCTCACATTGACGAATTAACACACAATTTGCGTCCATATGAAATACTCTGGATTCCCTGCATTATCCTTCTAAATCGAGATACGTTTCTAAGGAAACGATAGGATTTTCTTTGGGGTTCCGAGTATCTCTTTTCCGATGCATTATTGCTCCTTTACTGCATCCCTCGCTCCCTCACATTGACGAATTAACACACAATTTGTGTCCATATGAAATACTCTGGATTCCCTGCATTGTCCTTCTAAATCGAGGTACGTTTCTACGGAAACGATAGGATTTTCTTTGGGGTTCCGAGTATCTCTTTTCCGATACATTATTCCTCCTTTACTGCATCCCTCGCTCCCTCACATTGACCAATTAACACACAATTTGCGTCCATATGAAATACTCTGGATTCCCTGCATTGTCCTTCTAAATCGAGATACGTTTCTACGGAAACGATAGGATTTTCTTTGGGGTTCCGAGTATCTCTTTTCCGATGCATTATTCCTCCTTTACTGCATAACTCGCTCCCTCACATTGAAGAATTAACACACAATTTGCGTCTATATGAAATACTCTGGATTCCCTGCATTGTCCTGCTAAATCGAGATAGGTTTCTACGGAAACGGTAGGATTTTCCTTGGGGTTCCGAGTATCTGTTTTCCGATGCATTATTCCTCCTTTACTGCATCCCTCGCTCCCTCACACTGACGAATTAACACACAATTTGCGTCCATATGAAATACTCTGGATTCCCTGCATTGTCCTTGTAAATCGAGATACGTTTCTACGGAAATGATAGGATTCTCTTTGGCGTTCCGAGTATCTCTTTTCCGATGCATTATTCCTCCTTTACTGCACACCTCGCTCCCTCACATTGACAAATTAACACACAATTTGCGTTCATATGAAATTCTCTGGATTCCCTGCATTGTCCTTCTAAATCGGGATTCGTTTCCATGGAAACGATAGGATTTTCTTTGGGGTTCCGAGTATCTCTTTTCCGATGCATTATTCCTCCTTTACTGCATACCTCGCTCCCTCACATTGACAAATTAACACACAATTTGCGTCCATATGAAATTCTCTGGATTCCCTGCATTGTCCTTCTAAATCGGGATTTGTTTCTACGGAAACGATAGGATTTTCTTTGGGGTTCCGAGTATCTCTTTTCCGATGCATTATTCCTCCTTTACTGCATCCCTCGCTCCCTCACATTGATGAATTAATACACAATTTGCGTCCATATGAAATACTCTGGATTCCCTGCATTGTCCTTCTAAATCGAGATACGTTTCTACGGATAAGATAGCATTTTCTTTGGGGTTCCGAGTGTCTCTTTTCCGATGCATTATTCCTCCTTTACTGCATCCCTCGCTCCCTCACATTGACGAATTAACACACAATTTGCGTCCATATGATATACTCTGGATTCCCTGCATTGTCCTCCTAAATCGAGATACGTTTCTACGGAAACGTTAGGATTTTCCTTGGGGTTCTGAGTATCTCTTTTCCGATGCATTATTCCTCCTTTATTGCATCCCTCGCTCCCTCACATTGACGAATTAACACACAATTTGCGTCCATATGAAATACTCTGGATTCCCTGCATTGTCCTTGTAAATCGAGATACGTTTCTACGGAAATGATAGGATTTTCTTTGGGGTTCCGAGTGTCTCTTTTCCGATGCATTATTCCTCCTTTACTGCATCCCTCGCTCCCTCACATTGACGAATTAACACACAATTTGCGTCCATATGATATACTCTGGATTCCCTGCATTGTCCTTCTAAATCGAGATACGTTTCTACGGAAACGATAGGATTTTCTTTGGGGTTCCGAGTATCTCTTTTCCGATGCATTATTCCTCCTTTACTGCATTCCTCGCTCCCTCACATTGACGAATTAACACACAATTTGCGTCCATATGAAATACTCTGGATTCCCTGCATTGTCCTCCTAAATCGAGATACGTTTCTACAGAAACGATAGGATTTTCTTTGGGTTTCCGAGTATCTCTTTTCCGATGCATTATTCCTCCTTTACTGCATCCCTCGCTCCCTCACATTGACGAATTAACACACAATTAGCGTAAATATAAAATACTCTGGATTCCCTGCATTGTCCTTGTAAATCGAGATACGTTTCTACGGAAACGATAAGATTTTCATTGGTGTTCCGAGTATCTCTTTTCCGATGCATTATTCCTCCTTTACTGCATACCTCGCTCCCTCACATTGACAAATTAACACACAATTTGCGTCCATATGAAATTCTCTGGATTCCCTGCATTGTCCTCCTAAATCGAGATACGTTTCTACGGAAACGATAGGATTTTCTTTGGGGTTCCGATTATCTCTTTTCCGATGCATTATTCCTCCTTTACTGCATTCCTCGCTCCCTCACATTGACGAATCAACACACAATTTGCGTCCATACGAAATACTCTGGATTCCCTGCATTATCCTTCTAAATCGAGATACGTTTCTACGGAAACGATAGGATTTTCTTTGGGGATCCGAGTATCTCTTTTCCGATGCATTATTCCTCCTTTACTGCATCCCTCGCTCCCCCACATTGACGAATTAACACACTATTTGCGTCCATATGAAATACTCTGGATTCCCTGCATTGTCCTTCTAAATCGAGATACGTTTCTACGGATAAGATAGGATTTTCTTTGGGGTTAAGAGTATCTCTTTTCCGATGCATTATTCCTCCTTTACTGCATTCCTCGCTCCCTCACATTGACGAATTAACACACAATTTGCGTCCATATGAAATACTCTGGATTCCCTGCATTATCCTTCTAAATCGAGATACGTTTCTAAGGAAACGATAGGATTTTCTTTGGGGTTCCGAGTATCTCTTTTCCGATGCATTATTCCTCCTTTACTGCATCCCTCGCTCCCTCACATTGACGAATTAACACACAATTTGCGTCCATATGAAATACTCTGGATTCCCTGCATTGTCCTTCTATATCGAGGTACGTTTCTACGGAAACGATAGGATTTTCTTTGGGGTTCCGAGTATCTCTTTTCCGATACATTATTCCTCCTTTACTGCATCCCTCGCTCCCTCACATTGACCAATTAACACACAATTTGCGTCCATATGAAATACTCTGGATTCCCTGCATTGTCCTTCTAAATCGAGATACGTTTCTACGGAAACGATAGGATTTTCTTTGGGGTTCCGAGTATCTCTTTTCCGATGCATTATTCCTCCTTTACTGCATCACTCGCTCCCTCACATGGAAGAATTAACACACAATTTGCGTCTATATGAAATACTCTGGATTCCCTGCATTGTCCTTCTAAATCGAGATACTTTTCTACGGAAACGGTAGGATTTTCCTTGGGGTTCCGAGTATCTCTTTTCCGATGCATTATTCCTCCTTTACTGCATCCCTCGCTCCCTCACACTGACGAATTAACACACAATTTGCGTCCATATGAAATACTCTGGATTCCCTGCATTGTCCTTGTAAATCGAGATACGTTTCTACGGAAATGATAGGATTTTCTTTGGGGTTCCGAGTATCTCTTTTCCGATGCATTATTCCTCCTTTACTGCACACCTCGCTCCCTCACATTGACAAATTAACACACAATTTGCGTCCATATGAAATTCTCTGGATTCCCTGCATTGTCCTTCTAAATCGGGATTCGTTTCCACGGAAACGATAGGATTTTCTTTGGGGTTCCGAGTATCTCTTTTCCGATGCATTATTCCTCCTTTACTGCATACCTCGCTCCCTCACATTGACAAATTAACACACAATTTGCGTCCATATGAAATTCTCTGGATTCCCTGCATTGTCCTTCTAAATCGGGATTCGTTTCTACGGAAACGATAGGATTTTCTTTGGGGTTCCGAGTATCTCTTTTCCGATGCATTATTCCTCCTTTACTGCATCCCTCGCTCCCTCACATTGATGAATTAATACACAATTTGCGTCCATATGAAATACTCTGGATTCCCTGCATTGTCCTTGTAAATCGAGATACGTTTCTACGGATAAGATAGCATTTTCTTTGGGGTTCCGAGTGTCTCTTTTCCGATGCATTATTCCTCCTTTACTGCATCCCTCGCTCCCTCACATTGACGAATTAACACACAATTTGCGTCCATATGATATACTCTGGATTCCCTGCATTGTCCTCCTAAATCGAGATACGTTTCTACGGAAACGGTAGGATTTTCCTTGGGGTTCTGAGTATCTCTTTTCCGATGCATTATTCCTCCTTTACTGCATCCCTCGCTCCCTCACATTGACGAATTAACACACAATTTGCGTCCATATGAAATACTCTGGATTCCCTGCATTGTCCTTGTAAATCGAGATACGTTTCTACGGAAATGATATTATTTTCTTTGGGGTTCCGAGTGTCTCTTTTCCGATGCATTATTCCTCCTTTACTGCATCCCTCGCTCCCTCACATTGACGAATTAACACACAATTTGCGTCCATATGATATACTCTGGATTCCCTGCATTGTCCTTCTAAATCGAGATACGTTTCTACGGAAACGATAGGATTTTCTTTGGGGTTCCGAGTATCTCTTTTCCGATGCATTATTGCTCCTTTACTGCATTCCTCGCTCCCTCACATTGACGAATTAACACACAATTTGCGTCCATATGAAATACTCTGGATTCCCTGCATTGTCCTCCTAAATCGAGATACGTTTCTACAGAAACGATAGGATTTTATTTGGGTTTCCGAGTATCTCTTTTCCGATGCATTATTCCTCCTTTACTGCATCCCTCGCTCCCTCACATTGACGAATTAACACACAATTAGCGTAAATATAAAATACTCTGGATTCCCTGCATTGTCCTTGTAAATCGAGATACGTTTCTACGGAAACGATAAGATTTTCATTGGTGTTCCGAGTATCTCTTTTCCGATGCATTATTCCTCCTTTACTGCATACCTCGCTCCCTCACATTGACAAATTAACACACAATTTGCGTCCATATGAAATTCTCTGGATTCCCTGCATTGTCCTCCTAAATCGAGATACGTTTCTACGGAAACGATAGGATTTTCTTTGGGGTTCCGATTATCTCTTTTCCGATGCATTATTCCTCCTTTACTGCATTCCTCGCTCCCTCACATTGACGAATCAACACACAATTTGCGTCCATACGAAATACTCTGGATTCCCTGCAATATCCTTCTAAATCGAGATACGTTTCTACGGAAACGATAGGATTTTCTTTGGGGTTCCGAGTATCTCTTTTCCGATGCATTATTCCTCCTTTACTGCATCCCTCGCTCCCTCACATTGACGAATTAACACACAATTTGCGTCCATATGAAATACTATGGATTCCCTGCATTGTCCTTCTAAATCGAGATACGTTTCTACGGAAACGATAGGATTTTCTTTGGGGTGCCAAGTATCCCTTTTCCGATACATTATTCCTCCTTTACTGCATCCCTCGCTCCCTCACATTGACGAATTAGCACACAATTTGCGTCCATATGAAATACTCTGGATTCCCTGCATTTTCCTTCTAAATCGAGATACGTTTCTACGGAAACCATAGGGTTTTCTTTGGGGTTAAGAGTATGTCTTGTCCGATGCATTATTCCCCCTTTACTGCATTCCTCGCTCCCTCACATTGACGAATTAACACACAATTTGTGTCCATATGAAATACTCTGGATTCCCTGCATTCTTCTTCTAAATCGAAATACGTTTCTACGGAAACGATAGGATTTTCTTTGGGGTTCCGAGTATCTCATTTCCGATGCATTATTCCTCCTTTACTGCATCCCTCGCTCCATCACATTGAAGAATTAACACACAATTTGCGTCTATATGAAATACTATGTATTCCCTGCATTGTCCTTGTAAATCGAGATACGTTTCTACGGAAACGATAGAATTTTCTTTGGGGTACCGAGTATCTCTTTTCCGATGCATTATTCCTCCTTTACTGCATACCTCGCCCCCTCACATTGTCAAATTAAGACACAATTTGCGTCCATATGAAATTCTCTGGATTATCTGCATTGTCCTTCTAAATCGGGATTCGTTTCCACGGAAACGGTAGGATTTTCTTTGGGGTTCCGAGTATCTCTTTTCCGATGCATTATTCCTCCTTTACTGCATCCCTCGCTCCCTCACATTGACGAATTAACACACAATTTGCGTCCATATGAAATACTCTGGATTCCCTGCATTGTCCTTCTAAATCGAGATACGTTTCTACGGAAACGATAGGATTTTCTTTGGGGTTCCGAGTATCTCTTTTCCGATGCATTATTCCTCCTTTACTGCATCCCTCGCTCCCCCACATTGACGAATTAACACACAATTTGCGTCCATATGAAATAATCTGGATTCCCGGCATTGTCCTTCTAAATCGAGATACGTTTCTACGGATAAGATAGGATTTTCTTTGGGGTTAAGAGTATCTCTTTTCCGATGCATTATTCCTCCTTTACTGCATTCCTCGCTCCCTCACATTGACGAATTAACACACAATTTGCGTCCATATGAAATACTCTGGATTCCCTGCATTATCCTCCTAAATCGAGATACGTTTCTACGGAAACGATAGGATTTTCTTTGGGGTTCCGAGTATCTCTTTTCCGATGCATTATTCCTCCTTTACTGCATCCCTCGCTCCCTCACATTGACGAATTAACACACAATTTGCGTCCATATGAAATAATCTGGATTCCCTGCATTGTCCTTCTAAATCGAGATACGTTTCTACGGAAACGATAGGATTTTCTTTGGGGTTCCAAGTATCTCTTTTCCGATACATTATTCCTCCTTTACTGCATCACTCGCTCCCTCACATTGACCAATTAACACACAATTTGCGTCCATATGAAATACTCTGGATTCCCTGCATTGTCCTTCTAAATCGAGATACGTTTCTACGGAAACGATAGGATTTTCTTTGGGGCTCCGAGTATCTCTTTTCCGATGCATTATTCCTCCTTTACTGCATCCCTCGCTCCCTCACGTTGAAGAATTAACACACAATTTGCGTCCATATGAAATACTCTGGATTCCCTGCACTGTCCTCCTAAATCGAGATACGTTTCTACGGAAACGATAGGATTTTCTTTGGGGTTCCGAGCATCTCTTTTCCGATGCATTATTCCTCCTTTACTGCATCCCTCGCTCCCTCACATTGACGAATTAACACACAATTTGCGACCATATGAAATACTCTGGATTCCCTGCATTGTCCTTGTAAATCGAGATACGTTTCTACGGAAACGATAGGATTTCTTTGGGGTTCCAAGTATCTCTTTTCCGATACATTATTCCTCCTTTACTGCATCCCTCGCTCCCTCACATTGACGAATTAACACACAATTTGCGTCCATATGAAATACTCTGGATTCCCTGCATTTTCCTTCTAAATCGAGATACGGTTCTACGGAAACGATAGGATTTTCTTTGGGGTTAAGAGTATGTCATGTCCGATGCATTATTCCTCCTTTACTGCATTCCTCGCTCCCTCACATTGACGAATTAACACACAATTTGTGTCCATATGATATACTCTGGATTCCCTGCATTGTTCTTCTAAATCGAAATACGTTTCTACGGAAACGATAGGATTTTCTTTGGGGTTCCGAGTATCTCTTTTCCGATGCATTATTCCTCCTTTACTGCATCCCTCGCTCCCTCACATTGAAGAATTGACACACAATTTGCGTCTATATGAAATACTATGTATTCCCCGCATTGTCCTTGTAAATCGAGATACGTTTCTACGGAAACGAAAGAATTTTCTTTGGGGTTCCAAGTATCTCTTTTCCGATATATTATTCCTCCTTTACTGCATTCCTCGCTCCCTCACATTGACGAATTAACACACAATTTGTGTCCATATGAAATACTCTGGATTCCCTGCATTGTTATTCTAAATCGAAATACGTTTCTACGGAAACGATAGGATTTTCTTTGGGGTTCCGAGTATCTCTTTTCCGATGCATTATTCCTCCTTTACTGCATCCCTCGCTCCCTCACATTGACGAATTAACACACAATTTGCGTCCATATGAAATACTCTGGATTCCCTGCATTGTCCTTCTAAATCGAGATACGTTTCTACGGAAACGATAGGATTTTCTATGGGGTTCCAAGTATCTCTTTTCCGATATATTATTCCTCCTTTACTGCATCACTCGCTCCCTCACATTGGCCAATTAACACACAATTTGCGTCCATATGAAATACTCTGGATTCCCTGCATTGTCCTTCTAAATCGAGATACGTTTCTACGGAAACGATAGGATTTTCTTTGGGGTTCCGAGTATCTCTTTTCCGATGCATTATTCCTCCTTTACTGCATCCCTCGCTCCCTCACATTGAAGAATTAACACACAATTTGCGTCCATATGAAATACTCTGGATTCCCTGCATTGTCCTCCTAAATCGAGATACGTTTCTACGGAAACGATAGGATTTTCTTTGGGGTTCCGATTATCTCTTTTCCGATGCATTATTCCTCCTTTACTGCATCCCTCGCTCCCTCACATTGACGAATAAACACACAATTTGCGACCATATGAAATACTCTGGATTCCCTGCATTGTCCTTGTAAATCGAGATATGTTTCTACGGAAACGATAGGATTTTCTTTGGGGTTCCGAGTATCTCTTTTCCGATGCATTATTCCTCCTTTACTGCATACCTCGCTCCCTCACATTGACAAATTAACACACAATTTTCGTCAATATGAAATTCTCTGGATTTCCTGCATTGTCCTTCTAAATCGGGATTCGTTTCTACGGAAACGATAGGATTTTCTTTGGGGTTCCGAGTATCTCTTTTCCGATGCATTATTCCTCCTTTACTGCATCCCTCGCTCCCTCACATTGACGAATTAACACACAATTTGCGTCCATATGAAATACTCTGGATTCCCTGCATTGTCCTTCTAAATTGAGATACGTTTCAACGGAAACGATAGGATTTTCTTTGGGGTTAAGAGTATCTCTTTTCCGATGCATTATTCCTCCTTTACTGCATCCCTCGCTCCCCCACATTGACGAATTAACACACAATTTGCGTCCATATGAAATACTCTGGATTCCCGGCATTGTCTTTCTAAATCGAGACACGTTTATACGGATAAGATAGGATTTTCTTTGGGGTTAAGAGTATCTCTTTTCCGATGCATTATTCCTCCTTTACTGCATTCCTCGCTCCCTCACATTGACGAATTAACACACAATTTGCGTCCATATGAAATACTCTGGATTCCCTGCATTATCCTTCTAAATCGAGATACGTTTCTACGGAAAGGATTGGATTTTCTTTGGGGTCCGAGTATCTCTTTTCCGATGCATTATTCCTCCTTTACTGCATCCCTCGCTCCCTCACATTGACCAATTAACACACAATTTGCGTCCATATGAAATACACTGGATTCCCTGCATTGTCCTTCTAAATCGAGATACGTTTCTACGGAAACGATAGGATTTTCTTTGGGGTTCCAAGTATCTCATTTCCGATACATTATTCCTCCTTTACTGCATCACTCGCTCCATCACATTGACCAATTAACACACAATTTGCGTCCATATGAAATACTCTGGATTCCCTGCATTGTCCTTCTAAATCGAGATACATTTCTACGGAAACGATAGGATTTTCTTTGGGGTTCCGAGTATCTCTTTTCCGATGCATTATTCTTCCTTTACTGCATGGCTCGCTCCCTCACATTGAAGAATTAACACACAATTTGCGTCCATATGAAATCATCTGGATTATCTGCATTGTCCTTCTAAATCGGGATTCGTTTCCACGGAAACGGTAGGATTTTCTTTGGGGTTCCGAGTATCTCTTTTCCGATGCATTATTCCTCCTTTACTGCATCCCTTGCTCCCTCACATTGACGAATTAACACACAATTTGCGTCCATATGAAATACTCTGGATTCCCTGCATTGTCCTTCTAAATCGAGATACGTTCTACGGATAAGATAGGATTTTCTTTGGGGTTAAGGGTATCTCTTTTCCGATGCATTATTCCTCCTTTACTGCATTCCTCGCTCCCTCACATTGACGAATTAACACACAATTTGCGTCCATATGAAATACTCTGGATTCCCTTCATTATCCTTCTAAATCGAGATACGTTTCTACGGAAACGATAGGATTTTCTTTGGGGTTCCGAGTATCTCTTTTCCGATGCTTTATTCCTCCTTTACTGCATCCCTCGCTCCCTCACATTGACGAATTAACACACAATTTGCGTCCATATGAAATACTCTGGATTCCCTGCATTGTCGTTCTAAATCGGGATTCCTTTCCACGAAAACGATAGGATTTTCTTTGGGGTTCCGAGTATCTCTTTTCCGATGCATTATTCCTCCTTTACTGCATACCTCGCTCCCTCACATTGACGAATTAACACACAATTTGCGTCCATATGAAATACTCTGGATTCCCTGCATTGTCCTTGTAAATCGAGATACGTTTCTACGGAAACGATAGGATTTTCTTGGGGGTTCCGAGTATCTATTTTCCGATGCATTATTCCTCCTTTACTGCATACCTCGCTCCCTCACATTGACAAATTAACACACAATTTTCGTCAATATGAAATTCTCAGGATTCCCTGCATTGTGCTTCTAAATCGGGGTTCGTTTCTACGGAAACGATAGGATTTTCTTTGGGGTTCCGTGTATCTCTTTTCCGATGCATTATTCCTCCTTTACTGCATCCCTCGCTCCCTCACATTGACGAATTAACACACAATTTGCGTCCATATGAAATACTCAGGATTCCCTGCATTGTCCTTCTAAATCGAGATTCGTTTCTACGGAAACGATAGGATTTTCTTTGGGGTTCCGAGTATCTCTTTTCCGATGCATTATTCCTCCTTTACTGCATCCCTCGCTCCCCCACATTGACGAATTAACACACAATTTGCGTCCATATGAAATACTCTGGATTCCCTGCATTGTCCTTGTAAATCGAGATACGTTTCTACGGAAACGATAGGATTTTCTTTGGGGATCCGAGTATCTCTTTTCCGATGCATTATTCCTCCTTTACTGCATACCTCGCTCCCTCACATTGACAAATTAACACACAATTTTCGTCAATATGAAATTCTCTGGATTCCCTGCATTGTCCTTCTAAATCGGGATTCGTTTCTACGGAAACGATAGGATTTTTTTTGGGGTTCCGAGTATCTCTTTTCCGATGCATTATTCCTCCTTTACTGCATCCCTCGCTCCCTCACATTGACGAATTAACACACAATTTGCGTCCATATGAAATACTCTGGATTCCCTGCATTGTCCTTCTAAATCGAGATACGTTTCTACGGAAACGATAGGATTTTCTTTGAGGTTCCGAGTATCTCTTTTCCGATGCATTATTCCTCCATTACTGCATCCCTCGCTCCCCCACATTGAGGAATTAACACACAATTTGCGTCCATATGAAATACTCTGGATTCCCGGCATTGTCCTTCTAAATCGAGATACGTTTCTACGGAAACGATAGGATTTTCTTTGAGGTTCCGAGTATCTCTTTTCCGATGCATTATTCCTCCTTTACTGCATCCCTCGCTCCCCCACATTGACGAATTAACACACAATTTGCGTCCATATGAAATACTCTGGATTCCCTGCATTGTCCTTGTAAATCGAGATACGTTTCTACGGAAACGATAGGATTTTCTTTGGGGTTCCGAGTATCTCTTTTCCGATGCATTATTCCTCCTTTACTGCATACCTCGCTCCCTCACATTGACAAATTAACACACAATTTTCGTCAATATGAAATTCTCTGGATTCCCTGCATTTTCCTTCTAAATCGGGATTCGTTTCTACGGAAACGATAGGATTTTCTTTGGGGTTCCGAGTATCTCTTTTCCGATGCATTATTCCTCCTTTACTGCATCCCTCGCTCCCTCACATTGACGAATTAACACACTATTTGCGTCCATATGAAATACTCTGGATTCCCTGCATTGTCCTTCTAAATCGAGATACGTTTCTACGGAAACGATAGGATTTTCTTTGAGGTTCCGAGTATCTCTTTTCCGATGCATTATTCCTCCTTTACTGCATCCCTCGCTCCCCCACATTGACGAATTAACACACAATTTGCGTCCATATGAAATACTCTGGATTCCCAGCATTGTCCTTCTAAATCGAGACACGTTTCTACAGATAAGATAGGATTTTCTTTGGGGTTAAGAGTATCTCTTTTCCGATGCATTATTCCTCCTTTACTGCATTCCTCGCTCCCTCACATTGACGAATTAACACACAATTTGCGTCCATATGAAATACTCTGGATTCCCTGCATTATCATTCTAAATCGAGATACGTTTCTACGGAAACGATAGGATTTTCTTTGGGGTTCCGAGTATCTCTTTTCCGATGCATTATTCCTCCTTTACTGCATCCCTCGCTCCCTCACATTGACGAATTAACACACAATTTGCGTCAATATGAAATACTCTGGATTCCCTGCATTGTCCTTCTAAATCGAGATACGTTTCTACGGAAACGATAGGATTTTCTTTGGGGTTCCAAGTATCTCTTTTCCAATACATTATTCCTCCTTTACTGCATCACTCGCTCCCTCACATTGACGAATTAACACACAATTTGCGTCTATACGAAATACTCTGGATTCCCTGCATTGTCCTTCTAAATCGAGATACATTTCTACGGAAACGGTAGGATTTTCCTTGGGGTTCCGAGTATCTCTTTTCCGATGCATTATTCCTCCTTTACTGCATACCTCGCTCCCTCACATTGACAAATTAACACACGATTTTCGTCAATATGAAATTCTCTGGATTCCCTGCATTTTCCTTCTAAATCGGGATTCGTTTCTACGGAAACGATAGGATTTTCTTTGGGGTTCCGAGTATCTCTTTTCCGATGCATTATTCCTCCTTTACTGCATCCCTCGCTCCCTCACATTGACGAATTAACACACTATTTGCGTCCATATGAAATACTCTGGATTCCCTGCATTGTCCTTCTAAATCGAGATACGTTTCTACGGAAACGATAGGATTTTCTTTGAGGTTCCGAGTATCTCTTTTCCGATGCATTATTCCTCCTTTACTGCATCCCTCGCTCCCCCACATTGACGAATTAACACACAATTTGCGTCCATATGAAATACTCTGGATTCCCAGCATTGTCCTTCTAAATCGAGACACGTTTCTACAGATAAGATAGGATTTTCTTTGGGGTTAAGAGTATCTCTTTTCCGATGCATTATTCCTCCTTTACTGCATTCCTCGCTCCCTCACATTGACGAATTAACACACAATTTGCGTCCATATGAAATACTCTGGATTCCCTGCATTATCATTCTAAATCGAGATACGTTTCTACGGAAACGATAGGATTTTCTTTGGGGTTCCGAGTATCTCTTTTCCGATGCATTATTCCTCCTTTACTGCATCCCTCGCTCCCTCACATTGACGAATTAACACACAATTTGCGTCAATATGAAATACTCTGGATTCCCTGCATTGTCCTTCTAAATCGAGATACGTTTCTACGGAAACGATAGGATTTTCTTTGGGGTTCCAAGTATCTCTTTTCCAATACATTATTCCTCCTTTACTGCATCACTCGCTCCCTCACATTGACGAATTAACACACAATTTGCGTCTATATGAAATACTCTGGATTCCCTGCATTGTCCTTCTAAATCGAGATACATTTCTACGGACACGGTAGGATTTTCCTTGGGGTTCCGAGTATCTCTTTTCCGATGCATTATTCCTCCTTTACTGCATCCCTCGCTCCCTCACATTGACGAATTAACACACAATTTGCGTCCATATGAAATACTCTGGATTCTCTGCATTGTCCTTCTAAATCGAGATACGTTTCTAAGGATAAGATAGGATTTTCTTTGGGGTTAAGAGTATCTCTTTTCCGATGCATTATTCCTCCTTTAATGCATTCCTCGCTCCCTCACACTGACGAATTAACACACCATTTGCGTCCATATGAAATACTCTGGATTCCCTGCATTATCCTTCTAAATCGAGATACGTTTCTACGGAAACGATAGGATTTTCTTTGGGGTTCCGAGTATCTATTTTCCGATGCATTATTCCTCCTTTACTGCATCCCTCGCTCCCTCTCATTGACGAATTAACACACAATTTGCGTCCATATGAAATACTCTGGATTCCCTGCATTGTCCTTGTAAATCGAGATACGTTTCTACGGAAACGATAGGATTTTCTTGGGGGTTCCGAGTATCTATTTTCCGATGCATTATTCCTCCTTTACTGCATACCTCGCTCCCTCACATTGACAAATTAACACACAATTTTCGTCAATATGAAATTCTCAGGATTCCCTGCATTGTGCTTCTAAATCGGGGTTCGTTTCTACGGAAACGATAGGATTTTCTTTGGGGTTCCGTGTATCTCTTTTCCGATGCATTATTCCTCCTTTACTGCATCCCTCGCTCCCTCACATTGACGAATTAACACACAATTTGCGTCCATATGAAATACTCAGGATTCCCTGCATTGTCCTTCTAAATCGAGATTCGTTTCTACGGAAACGATAGGATTTTCTTTGGGGTTCCGAGTATCTCTTTTCCGATGCATTATTCCTCCTTTACTGCATCCCTCGCTCCCCCACATTGACGAATTAACACACAATTTGCGTCCATATGAAATACTCTGGATTCCCTGCATTGTCCTTGTAAATCGAGATACGTTTCTACGGAAACGATAGGATTTTCTTTGGGGATCCGAGTATCTCTTTTCCGATGCATTATTCCTCCTTTACTGCATACCTCGCTCCCTCACATTGACAAATTAACACACAATTTTCGTCAATATGAAATTCTCTGGATTCCCTGCATTGTCCTTCTAAATCGGGATTCGTTTCTACGGAAACGATAGGATTTTTTTTGGGGTTCCGAGTATCTCTTTTCCGATGCATTATTCCTCCTTTACTGCATCCCTCGCTCCCTCACATTGACGAATTAACACACAATTTGCGTCCATATGAAATACTCTGGATTCCCTGCATTGTCCTTCTAAATCGAGATACGTTTCTACGGAAACGATAGGATTTTCTTTGAGGTTCCGAGTATCTCTTTTCCGATGCATTATTCCTCCATTACTGCATCCCTCGCTCCCCCACATTGAGGAATTAACACACAATTTGCGTCCATATGAAATACTCTGGATTCCCGGCATTGTCCTTCTAAATCGAGATACGTTTCTACGGAAACGATAGGATTTTCTTTGAGGTTCCGAGTATCTCTTTTCCGATGCATTATTCCTCCTTTACTGCATCCCTCGCTCCCCCACATTGACGAATTAACACACAATTTGCGTCCATATGAAATACTCTGGATTCCCTGCATTGTCCTTGTAAATCGAGATACGTTTCTACGGAAACGATAGGATTTTCTTTGGGGTTCCGAGTATCTCTTTTCCGATGCATTATTCCTCCTTTACTGCATACCTCGCTCCCTCACATTGACAAATTAACACACAATTTTCGTCAATATGAAATTCTCTGGATTCCCTGCATTTTCCTTCTAAATCGGGATTCGTTTCTACGGAAACGATAGGATTTTCTTTGGGGTTCCGAGTATCTCTTTTCCGATGCATTATTCCTCCTTTACTGCATCCCTCGCTCCCTCACATTGACGAATTAACACACTATTTGCGTCCATATGAAATACTCTGGATTCCCTGCATTGTCCTTCTAAATCGAGATACGTTTCTACGGAAACGATAGGATTTTCTTTGAGGTTCCGAGTATCTCTTTTCCGATGCATTATTCCTCCTTTACTGCATCCCTCGCTCCCCCACATTGACGAATTAACACACAATTTGCGTCCATATGAAATACTCTGGATTCCCAGCATTGTCCTTCTAAATCGAGACACGTTTCTACAGATAAGATAGGATTTTCTTTGGGGTTAAGAGTATCTCTTTTCCGATGCATTATTCCTCCTTTACTGCATTCCTCGCTCCCTCACATTGACGAATTAACACACAATTTGCGTCCATATGAAATACTCTGGATTCCCTGCATTATCATTCTAAATCGAGATACGTTTCTACGGAAACGATAGGATTTTCTTTGGGGTTCCGAGTATCTCTTTTCCGATGCATTATTCCTCCTTTACTGCATCCCTCGCTCCCTCACATTGACGAATTAACACACAATTTGCGTCAATATGAAATACTCTGGATTCCCTGCATTGTCCTTCTAAATCGAGATACGTTTCTACGGAAACGATAGGATTTTCTTTGGGGTTCCAAGTATCTCTTTTCCAATACATTATTCCTCCTTTACTGCATCACTCGCTCCCTCACATTGACGAATTAACACACAATTTGCGTCTATACGAAATACTCTGGATTCCCTGCATTGTCCTTCTAAATCGAGATACATTTCTACGGAAACGGTAGGATTTTCCTTGGGGTTCCGAGTATCTCTTTTCCGATGCATTATTCCTCCTTTACTGCATACCTCGCTCCCTCACATTGACAAATTAACACACGATTTTCGTCAATATGAAACTCTCTGGATTCCCTGCATTTTCCTTCTAAATCGGGATTCGTTTCTACGGAAACGATAGGATTTTCTTTGGGGTTCCGAGTATCTCTTTTCCGATGCATTATTCCTCCTTTACTGCATCCCTCGCTCCCTCACATTGACGAATTAACACACTATTTGCGTCCATATGAAATACTCTGGATTCCCTGCATTGTCCTTCTAAATCGAGATACGTTTCTACGGAAACGATAGGATTTTCTTTGAGGTTCCGAGTATCTCTTTTCCGATGCATTATTCCTCCTTTACTGCATCCCTCGCTCCCCCACATTGACGAATTAACACACAATTTGCGTCCATATGAAATACTCCGGATTCCCAGCATTGTCCTTCTAAATCGAGACACGTTTCTACAGATAAGATAGGATTTTCTTTGGGGTTAAGAGTATCTCTTTTCCGATGCATTATTCCTCCTTTACTGCATTCCTCGCTCCCTCACATTGACGAATTAACACACAATTTGCGTCCATATGAAATACTCTGGATTCCCTGCATTATCATTCTAAATCGAGATACGTTTCTACGGAAACGATAGGATTTTCTTTGGGGTTCCGAGTATCTCTTTTCCGATGCATTATTCCTCCTTTACTGCATCCCTCGCTCCCTCACATTGACGAATTAACACACAATTTGCGTCAATATGAAATACTCTGGATTCCCTGCATTGTCCTTCTAAATCGAGATACGTTTCTACGGAAACGATAGGATTTTCTTTGGGGTTCCAAGTATCTCTTTTCCAATACATTATTCCTCCTTTACTGCATCACTCGCTCCCTCACATTGACGAATTAACACACAATTTGCGTCTATATGAAATACTCTGGATTCCCTGCATTGTCCTTCTAAATCGAGATACATTTCTACGGACACGGTAGGATTTTCCTTGGGGTTCCGAGTATCTCTTTTCCGATGCATTATTCCTCCTTTACTGCATCCCTCGCTCCCTCACATTGACGAATTAACACACAATTTGCGTCCATATGAAATACTCTGGATTCTCTGCATTGTCCTTCTAAATCGAGATACGTTTCTAAGGATAAGATAGGATTTTCTTTGGGGTTAAGAGTATCTCTTTTCCGATGCATTATTCCTCCTTTAATGCATTCCTCGCTCCCTCACACTGACGAATTAACACACCATTTGCGTCCATATGAAATACTCTGGATTCCCTGCATTATCCTTCTAAATCGAGATACGTTTCTACGGAAACGATAGGATTTTCTTTGGGGTTCCGAGTATCTATTTTCCGATGCATTATTCCTCCTTTACTGCATCCCTCGCTCCCTCTCATTGATGAATTAACACACAATTTGCGTCCATATGAAATACTCTGGATTCCCTGTATTGTCCTCCTAAATCGAGATACGTTTCTACGGAAACGGTAGGATTTTCCTTGGGGTTCTGAGTATCTCTTTTCCGATGCATTATTCCTCCTTTACTGCATCCCTCGCTCCCTCACATTGACGAATTAACACACAATTTGCGTCCATATGATATACTCTGGGTTCCCTGCATTGTCCTTCTAAATCGAGATAGGTTTCTACGGAAACGATAGGATTTTCTTTGGGGTTCCGAGTATCTCTTTTCCGATGCATTATTCCTCCTTTACTGCATCCCTCGCTCCCTCACATTGACGAATTAACACACAATTTGCGTCCATATGAAATACTCTGGATTCCCTGCATTGTCCTTCTAAATCGAGATACGTTTCTACGGAAACGATAGGATTTTCTTTGGGGTTCCATGTATCTCTTTTCCGATACATTATTCCTCCTTTACTGCATCCCTCGCTCCCTCACATTGACGAATTAACACACAATTTGCGTCCATATGAAATACTCGGGATTCCCTGCATTGTCCTTCTAAATCGAGATACGTTTCTACGGAAACGATAGGATTTTCTTTGGGGTTCCAAGTATCTCTTTTCCGATACATTATTCCTCCTTTACTGCATCAATCGCTCCCTTACATTGACCAATTAACACACAATTTGCGTCCATATGAAATACTCTGGATTCCCTGCATTGTCCTTCTAAATCGAGATACGTTTCTACGGAAACGATAGGATTTTCTTTGGGGTTCCGTGTATCTCTTTTCCGATGCATTATTCCTCCTTTACTGCATCCCTCGCTCCCTCACATTGAAGAATTAACACACAATTTGCGTCCATATGAAATACTCTGGATTTCCTGCATTGTCCTTCTAAATCGAGATACGTTTCTACGGAAACGATAGGATTTCTTTGGGGTTCCAAGTATCTCTTTTCCGATACATTATTCCGCCTTTACTGCATCCCTCGCTCCCTCACATTGACGAATTAACACACAATTTGCGTCCATATGAAATACTCTGGATTCCCTGCATTTTCCTTCTAAATCGAGATACGTTTCTACGGAATCGATAGGATTTTCTTTAGGGTTAAGAGTATGTCTTGTCCGATGCATTATTCCACCTTTACTGCATTCCTCGCTCCCTCACATTGACGAATTAACACACAATTTGTGTCCATATGAAATACTCTTGATTCCCTGCATTGTTCTTCTAAATCGAAACACGTTTCTACGGAAACGATAGGGTTTTCTTTGAGGTTCCGAGTATCTCTATTCCGATGCATTATGCCTCCTTTACTGCATCCCTCGCTCCCTCACATTGAAGAATTAACACACAATTTGCGTCTATATGAAATACTATGTATTCCCTGCATTGTCCTTGTAAATCGAGATTCGTTTCTACGGAAACGATAGAATTTTCTTTGGGGTTCCGAGTATCTCTTTTCCGATGCATTATTCCTCCTTCACTGCATACCTCGCTCCCTCACATTGACAAATTAACACACAATTTGCGTCCATATGAAATTCTCTGGATTATCTGCATTGTCCTTCTAAATCGGGATTCGTTTCCACGGAAACGGTAGGATTTTCTTTGGGGTTCCGAGTATCTCTTTTCCGATGCATTATTCCTCCTTTACTGCATCCCTCGCCCCCTCACATTGACGAATTAACACACAATTTGCGTCCATATGAAATACTCTGGATTCCCTGCATTGTCCTTCTAAATCGAGATACGTTTCTACGGAAACGATAGGATTTTCTTTGGGGTTCCGAGTATCTCTTTTCCGATGCATTATTCCTCCTTTACTGCATCCCTCGCTCCCCCACATTGACGAATTAACACACAACTTGCGTCCATATGAAATACTCTGGATTCCCGGCATTGTCCTTCTAAATCGAGATACGTTTCTACGGATAAGATAGGATTTTCTTTGGGGTTAAGAGTATCTCTTTTCCGATGCATTATTCCTCCTTTACTGCATTCCTCGCTCCCTCACATTGACGAATTAACACACAATTTGCGTCCATATGAAATACTCTGGATTCCCTGCATTATCCTTCTAAATCGAGATACGTTTCTACGGAAAGGATTGGATTTTCTTTGGGGTCCGAGTATCTCTTTTCCGATGCATTATTCCTCCTTTACTGCATCCCTCGCTCCCTCACATTGACCAATTAACACACAATTTGCGTCCATATGAAATACACTGGATTCCCTGCATTGTCCTTCTAAATCGAGATACGTTTCTACGGAAACGATAGGATTTTCTTTGTGGTTCCAAGTATCTCATTTCCGATACATTATTCCTCCTTTACTGCATCACTCGCTCCATCACATTGACCAATTAACACACAATTTGCGTCCATATGAAATACTCTGGATTCCCTGCATTGTCCTTCTAAATCGAGATACATTTCTACGGAAACGATAGGATTTTCTTTGGGGTTCCGAGTATCTCTTTTCCGATGCATTATTCTTCCTTTACTGCATGGCTCGCTCCCTCACATTGAAGAATTAACACACAATTTGCGTCCATATGAAATCATCTGGATTATCTGCATTGTCCTTCTAAATCGGGATTCGTTTCCACGGAAACGGTAGGATTTTCTTTGGGGTTCCGAGTATCTCTTTTCCGATGCATTATTCCTCCTTTACTGCATCCCTTGCTCCCTCACATTGACGAATTAACACACAATTTGCGTCCATATGAAATACTCTGGATTCCCTGCATTGTCCTTCTAAATCGAGATACGTTCTACGGATAAGATAGGATTTTCTTTGGGGTTAAGAGTATCTCTTTTCCGATGCATTATTCCTCCTTTACTGCATTCCTCGCTCCCTCACATTGACGAATTAACACACAATTTGCGTCCATATGAAATACTCTGGATTCCCTTCATTATCCTTCTAAATCGAGATACGTTTCTACGGAAACGATAGGATTTTCTTTGGGGTTCCGAGTATCTCTTTTCCGATGCTTTATTCCTCCTTTACTGCATCCCTCGCTCCCTCACATTGACGAATTAACACACAATTTGCGTCCATATGAAATACTCTGGATTCCCTGCATTGTCGTTCTAAATCGGGATTCCTTTCCACGAAAACGATAGGATTTTCTTTGGGGTTCCGAGTATCTCTTTTCCGATGCATTATTCCTCCTTTACTGCATACCTCGCTCCCTCACATTGACGAATTAACACACAATTTGCGTCCATATGAAATACTCTGGATTCCCTGCATTGTCCTTGTAAATCGAGATACGTTTCTACGGAAACGATAGGATTTTCTTGGGGGTTCCGAGTATCTATTTTCCGATGCATTATTCCTCCTTTACTGCATACCTCGCTCCCTCACATTGACAAATTAACACACAATTTTCGTCAATATGAAATTCTCAGGATTCCCTGCATTGTGCTTCTAAATCGGGGTTCGTTTCTACGGAAACGATAGGATTTTCTTTGGGGTTCCGTGTATCTCTTTTCCGATGCATTATTCCTCCTTTACTGCATCCCTCGCTCCCTCACATTGACGAATTAACACACAATTTGCGTCCATATGAAATACTCAGGATTCCCTGCATTGTCCTTCTAAATCGAGATTCGTTTCTACGGAAACGATAGGATTTTCTTTGGGGTTCCGAGTATCTCTTTTCCGATGCATTATTCCTCCTTTACTGCATCCCTCGCTCCCCCACATTGACGAATTAACACACAATTTGCGTCCATATGAAATACTCTGGATTCCCTGCATTGTCCTTGTAAATCGAGATACGTTTCTACGGAAACGATAGGATTTTCTTTGGGGATCCGAGTATCTCTTTTCCGATGCATTATTCCTCCTTTACTGCATACCTCGCTCCCTCACATTGACAAATTAACACACAATTTTCGTCAATATGAAATTCTCTGGATTCCCTGCATTGTCCTTCTAAATCGGGATTCGTTTCTACGGAAACGATAGGATTTTTTTTGGGGTTCCGAGTATCTCTTTTCCGATGCATTATTCCTCCTTTACTGCATCCCTCGCTCCCTCACATTGACGAATTAACACACAATTTGCGTCCATATGAAATACTCTGGATTCCCTGCATTGTCCTTCTAAATCGAGATACGTTTCTACGGAAACGATAGGATTTTCTTTGAGGTTCCGAGTATCTCTTTTCCGATGCATTATTCCTCCATTACTGCATCCCTCGCTCCCCCACATTGAGGAATTAACACACAATTTGCGTCCATATGAAATACTCTGGATTCCCGGCATTGTCCTTCTAAATCGAGATACGTTTCTACGGAAACGATAGGATTTTCTTTGAGGTTCCGAGTATCTCTTTTCCGATGCATTATTCCTCCTTTACTGCATCCCTCGCTCCCCCACATTGACGAATTAACACACAATTTGCGTCCATATGAAATACTCTGGATTCCCTGCATTGTCCTTGTAAATCGAGATACGTTTCTACGGAAACGATAGGATTTTCTTTGGGGTTCCGAGTATCTCTTTTCCGATGCATTATTCCTCCTTTACTGCATACCTCGCTCCCTCACATTGACAAATTAACACACAATTTTCGTCAATATGAAATTCTCTGGATTCCCTGCATTTTCCTTCTAAATCGGGATTCGTTTCTACGGAAACGATAGGATTTTCTTTGGGGTTCCGAGTATCTCTTTTCCGATGCATTATTCCTCCTTTACTGCATTCCTCGCTCCCTCACATTGACGAATTAACACACTATTTGCGTCCATATGAAATACTCTGGATTCCCTGCATTGTCCTTCTAAATCGAGATACGTTTCTACGGAAACGATAGGATTTTCTTTGAGGTTCCGAGTATCTCTTTTCCGATGCATTATTCCTCCTTTACTGCATCCCTCGCTCCCCCACATTGACGAATTAACACACAATTTGCGTCCATATGAAATACTCTGGATTCCCAGCATTGTCCTTCTAAATCGAGACACGTTTCTACAGATAAGATAGGATTTTCTTTGGGGTTAAGAGTATCTCTTTTCCGATGCATTATTCCTCCTTTACTGCATTCCTCGCTCCCTCACATTGACGAATTAACACACAATTTGCGTCCATATGAAATACTCTGGATTCCCTGCATTATCATTCTAAATCGAGATACGTTTCTACGGAAACGATAGGATTTTCTTTGGGGTTCCGAGTATCTCTTTTCCGATGCATTATTCCTCCTTTACTGCATCCCTCGCTCCCTCACATTGACGAATTAACACACAATTTGCGTCAATATGAAATACTCTGGATTCCCTGCATTGTCCTTCTAAATCGAGATACGTTTCTACGGAAACGATAGGATTTTCTTTGGGGTTCCAAGTATCTCTTTTCCAATACATTATTCCTCCTTTACTGCATCACTCGCTCCCTCACATTGACGAATTAACACACAATTTGCGTCTATACGAAATACTCTGGATTCCCTGCATTGTCCTTCTAAATCGAGATACATTTCTACGGAAACGGTAGGATTTTCCTTGGGGTTCCGAGTATCTCTTTTCCGATGCATTATTCCTCCTTTACTGCATACCTCGCTCCCTCACATTGACAAATTAACACACGATTTTCGTCAATATGAAATTCTCTGGATTCCCTGCATTTTCCTTCTAAATCGGGATTCGTTTCTACGGAAACGATAGGATTTTCTTTGGGGTTCCGAGTATCTCTTTTCCGATGCATTATTCCTCCTTTACTGCATCCCTCGCTCCCTCACATTGACGAATTAACACACTATTTGCGTCCATATGAAATACTCTGGATTCCCTGCATTGTCCTTCTAAATCGAGATACGTTTCTACGGAAACGATAGGATTTTCTTTGAGGTTCCGAGTATCTCTTTTCCGATGCATTATTCCTCCTTTACTGCATCCCTCGCTCCCCCACATTGACGAATTAACACACAATTTGCGTCCATATGAAATACTCTGGATTCCCAGCATTGTCCTTCTAAATCGAGACACGTTTCTACAGATAAGATAGGATTTTCTTTGGGGTTAAGAGTATCTCTTTTCCGATGCATTATTCCTCCTTTACTGCATTCCTCGCTCCCTCACATTGACGAATTAACACACAATTTGCGTCCATATGAAATACTCTGGATTCCCTGCATTATCATTCTAAATCGAGATACGTTTCTACGGAAACGATAGGATTTTCTTTGGGGTTCCGAGTATCTCTTTTCCGATGCATTATTCCTCCTTTACTGCATCCCTCGCTCCCTCACATTGACGAATTAACACACAATTTGCGTCAATATGAAATACTCTGGATTCCCTGCATTGTCCTTCTAAATCGAGATACGTTTCTACGGAAACGATAGGATTTTCTTTGGGGTTCCAAGTATCTCTTTTCCAATACATTATTCCTCCTTTACTGCATCACTCGCTCCCTCACATTGACGAATTAACACACAATTTGCGTCTATATGAAATACTCTGGATTCCCTGCATTGTCCTTCTAAATCGAGATACATTTCTACGGACACGGTAGGATTTTCCTTGGGGTTCCGAGTATCTCTTTTCCGATGCATTATTCCTCCTTTACTGCATCCCTCGCTCCCTCACATTGACGAATTAACACACAATTTGCGTCCATATGAAATACTCTGGATTCTCTGCATTGTCCTTCTAAATCGAGATACGTTTCTAAGGATAAGATAGGATTTTCTTTGGGGTTAAGAGTATCTCTTTTCCGATGCATTATTCCTCCTTTAATGCATTCCTCGCTCCCTCACACTGACGAATTAACACACCATTTGCGTCCATATGAAATACTCTGGATTCCCTGCATTATCCTTCTAAATCGAGATACGTTTCTACGGAAACGATAGGATTTTCTTTGGGGTTCCGAGTATCTATTTTCCGATGCATTATTCCTCCTTTACTGCATCCCTCGCTCCCTCTCATTGATGAATTAACACACAATTTGCGTCCATATGAAATACTCTGGATTCCCTGTATTGTCCTCCTAAATCGAGATACGTTTCTACGGAAACGGTAGGATTTTCCTTGGGGTTCTGAGTATCTCTTTTCCGATGCATTATTCCTCCTTTACTGCATCCCTCGCTCCCTCACATTGACGAATTAACACACAATTTGCGTCCATATGATATACTCTGGGTTCCCTGCATTGTCCTTCTAAATCGAGATAGGTTTCTACGGAAACGATAGGATTTTCTTTGGGGTTCCAAGTATCTCTTTTCCGATACATTATTCCTCCTTTACTGCATCAATCGCTCCCTTACATTGACCAATTAACACACAATTTGCGTCCATATGAAATACTCTGGATTCCCTGCATTGTCCTTCTAAATCGAGATACGATTCTACGGAAACGATAGGATTTTCTTTGGGGTTCCGAGTATCTCTTTTCCGATGCATTATTCCTCCTTTACTGCATCCCTCGCTCCCTCACATTGACGAATTAACACACAATTTGCGTCCATATGAAATACTCTGGATTCCCTGCATTGTCCTCCTAAATCGAGATACGTTTCTACGGAAACGATAGGATTTTCTTTGGGGTTCCGAGTATCTCTTTTCCGATGCATTATTCCTCCTTTACTGCATTCCTCGCTCCCTCACATTGACGAATTAACACACAAATTGCGTCCATATGAAATACTCTGGATTCCCTGCATTATCATTCTAAATCGAGATACGTTTCTACGGAAACGATAGGATTTTCTTTGGGGTTCCGAGTATCTCTTTTCCGATGCATTATTCCTCCTTTACTGCATCCCTCGCTCCCTCACATTGACGAATTAACACACAATTTGCGTCCATATGAAATACTCTGGATTCCCTGCATTGTCCTTCTAAATCGAGATACGTTTCGACGGAAACGATAGGATTTTCTTTGGGGTTCCAAGTATCTCTTTTCCGATACATTATTCCTCCTTTACTGCATCCCTCGCTCCCTCACATTGACGAATTAACACACAATTTGCGTCCATATGAAATACTCTGGATTCCCTGCATTTTCCTTCTAAATCGAGATACGTTTCTACGGAAACGATAGGATTTTCTTTGGGGTTAAGAGTATGTCTTGTCCGATGCATTATTCCTCCTTTACTGCATTCCTCGCTCCCTCACATTGTTGAATTAACACACAATTTGTGTCCATATGAAATACTCTGGATTCCCTGCATTCTTCTTCTAAATCGAAATACGTTTCTACGGAAACGATAGGATTTTCTTTGGGGTTCCGAGTATCTCTTTTCCGATGCATTATTCCTCCTTTACTGCATCCCTCGCTCCCTCACATTGAAGAATTAACACACAATTTGCGTCTATATGAAATACTATGTATTCCCTGCATTGTCCTTGTAACTCGAGATTCGTTTCTACGGAAACGATAGAATATTCTTTGGGGTTCCGAGTATCTCTTTTCCGATGCATTATTCCTCCTTCACTGCATACCTCGCTCCCTCACATTGACAAATTAACACACAATTTGCGTCCATACGAAATTCTCTGGATTATCTGCATTGTCCTTCTAAATCGGGATTCGTTTCCACGGAAACGGTAGGATTTTCTTTGGGGTTCCGAGTTTCTCTTTTCCGATGCATTATTCCTCCTTTACTGCATCCCTCGCTCCCTCACATTGACGAATTAACACACAATTTGCGTCCATATGAAATACTCTGGATTCCCTGCATTGTCCTTCTACATCGAGATACGTTTCTACGGAAACGATAGGATTTTCTTTGGGGTTTCAAGTATCTCTTTTCCGATACATTATTCCTCCTTTACTGCATCACTCGCTCCCTCACATTGACGAATTAACACACAATTTGCGTCTATATGAAATACTCTGGATTCCCTGCAATGTCCTTCTAAATCGAGATACATTTCTACGGAAACGGTAGGATTTTCCTTGGGGTTCCGAGTATCTCTTTTCCGATGCATTATTCCTCCTTTACTGCATCCCTCGCTCCCTCACATTGACGAACTGACACACAATTTGCGTCCATATGAAGTACTCTGGATTCTCTGCATTGTCCTTCTAAATAGAGATACGTTTCTACGGATAAGATAGGATTTTCTTTGGGGTTAAGAGTATCTCTTTTCCCATGCATTATTCCTCCTTTAATGCATTCCTCGCTCCCTCACATTGACGAATTAACACACCATTTGCGTCCATATGAAATACTCTGGATTCCCTGCATTATCCTTCTAAATCGAGATACGTTTCTACGGAAACGATAGGATTTTCTTTGGGGTTCCGAGTATCTATATTCCGATGCATTATTCCTCCTTTACTGCATCCCTCGCTCCCTCACATTTACGAATTAACACACAATTTGCGACCATATGAAATACTCTGGATTCCCTTCATTGTCCTTGTAAATCGAGATACGTTTCTACGGAAACGATAGGATTTTCTTTGGGGTTCCGAGTATCTCTTTTCCGATGCATTATTCCTCCTTTACTGCATCACTCGCTCCCTCACATTGACCAATTAACACACAATTTGCGTCCATATGAAATACTCTGGATTCCCTGCATTGTCCTTCTAAATCGAGATACGATTCTACGGAAACGATAGGATTTTCTTTGGGGTTCCGAGTATCTCTTTTCCGATGCATTATTCCTCCTTTACTGCATCCCTCGCTCCCTCACATTGACGAATTAACACACAATTTGCGTCCATATGAAATACTCTGGATTCCCTGCATTGTCCTTCTAAATCGAGATACGTTTCTACGGAAACGATAGGATTTTCTTTGGGGTTCCGAGTATCTCTTTTCCGATGCATTATTCCTCCTTTACTGCATTCCTCGCTCCCTCACATTGACGAATTAACACACAAATTGCGTCCATATGAAATACTCTGGATTCCCTGCATTATCATTCTAAATCGAGATACGTTTCTACGGAAACGATAGGATTTTCTTTGGGGTTCCGAGTATCTCTTTTCCGATGCATTATTCCTCCTTTACTGCATCCCTCGCTCCCTCACATTGACGAATTAACACACAATTTGCGTCCATATGAAATACTCTGGATTCCCTGCATTGTCCTTCTAAATCGAGATACGTTTCTACGGAAACGATAGGATTTTCTTTGGGGTTCCAAGTATCTCTTTTCCGATACATTATTCCTCCTTTACTGCATCCCTCGCTCCCTCACATTGACGAATTAACACACAATTTGCGTCCATATGAAATACTCTGGATTCCCTGCATTTTCCTTCTAAATCGAGATACGTTTCTACGGAAACGATAGGATTTTCTTTGGGGTTAAGAGTATGTCTTGTCCGATGCATTATTCCTCCTTTACTGCATTCCTCGCTCCCTCACATTGTTGAATTAACACACAATTTGTGTCCATATGAAATACTCTGGATTCCCTGCATTCTTCTTCTAAATCGAAATACGTTTCTACGGAAACGATAGGATTTTCTTTGGGGTTCCGAGTATCTCTTTTCCGATGCATTATTCCTCCTTTACTGCATCCCTCGCTCCCTCACATTGAAGAATTAACACACAATTTGCGTCTATATGAAATACTATGTATTCCCTGCATTGTCCTTGTAACTCGAGATTCGTTTCTACGGAAACGATAGAATATTCTTTGGGGTTCCGAGTATCTCTTTTCCGATGCATTATTCCTCCTTCACTGCATACCTCGCTCCCTCACATTGACAAATTAACACACAATTTGCGTCCATACGAAATTCTCTGGATTATCTGCATTGTCCTTCTAAATCGGGATTCGTTTCCACGGAAACGGTAGGATTTTCTTTGGGGTTCCGAGTTTCTCTTTTCCGATGCATTATTCCTCCTTTACTGCATCCCTCGCTCCCTCACATTGACGAATTAACACACAATTTGCGTCCATATGAAATACTCTGGATTCCCTGCATTGTCCTTCTAAATCGAGATACGTTTCTACGGAAACGATAGGATTTTCTTTGGGGTTGCAAGTATCTCTTTTCCGATACATTATTCCTCCTTTACTGCATCACTCGCTCCCTCACATTGACGAATTAACACACAATTTGCGTCTATATGAAATACTCTGGATTCCCTGCAATGTCCTTCTAAATCGAGATACATTTCTACGGAAACGGTAGGATTTTCCTTGGGGTTCCGAGTATCTCTTTTCCGATGCATTATTCCTCCTTTACTGCATCCCTCGCTCCCTCACATTGACGAACTAACACACAATTTGCGTCCATATGAAATACTCTGGATTCTCTGCATTGTCCTTCTAAATAGAGATACGTTTCTACGGATAAGATAGGATTTTCTTTGGGGTTAAGAGTATCTCTTTTCCCATGCATTATTCCTCCTTTAATGCATTCCTCGCTCCCTCACATTGACGAATTAACACACCATTTGCGTCCATATGAAATACTCTGGATTCCCTGCATTATCCTTCTAAATCGAGATACGTTTCTACGGAAACGATAGGATTTTCTTTGGGGTTCCGAGTATCTATATTCCGATGCATTATTCCTCCTTTACTGCATCCCTCGCTCCCTCACATTTACGAATTAACACACAATTTGCGACCATATGAAATACTCTGGATTCCCTTCATTGTCCTTGTAAATCGAGATACGTTTCTACGGAAACGATAGGATTTTCTTTGGGGTTCCGAGTATCTCTTTTCCGATGCATTATTCCTCCTTTACTGCATACCTCGCTCCCTCACATTGACAAATTAACACACAATTTGCGTCCATATGAAATTCTCTGGATTACCTGCATTGTCCTTCTAAATCGGGATTCGTTTCTACGGAAACGATAGGATTTCCTTTGGGGTTCCGAGTATCTCTTTTCCAATGCATTATTCCTCCTTTACTGCATCCCTCGCTCCCTCACATTGATGAATTAACACACAATTTGCGTCCATATGAAATACTCTGGATTCCCTGCATTGTCCTTCTAAATCGAGATACGTTTCTACGGAAACGATAGGATTTTCTTTGGGGTTCCAAGTATCTCTTTTCCGATACATTATTCCTCCTTTACTGCATCCCTCGCTCCCTCACATTGACGAATTAACACACAATTTGCGTCCATATGAAATACTCTGGATTCCCTGCATTTTCCTTCTAAATCGAGATACGTTTCTACGGAAACGATAGGATTTTCTTTGGGGTTAAGAGTATGTCTTGTCCGATGCATTATTCCTCCTTTACTGCATTCCTCGCTCCCTCACATTGTTGAATTAACACACAATTTGTGTCCATATGAAATACTCTGGATTCCCTGCATTCTTCTTCTAAATCGAAATACGTTTCTACGGAAACGATAGGATTTTCTTTGGGGTTCCGTGTATCTCTTTTCCGATGCATTATTCCTCCTTTACTGCATCCCTCGCTCCCTCACATTGAAGAATTAACACACAATTTGCGTCCATATGAAATACTCTGGATTTCCTGCATTGTCCTTCTAAATCGAGATACGTTTCTACGGAAACGATAGGATTTCTTTGGGGTTCCAAGTATCTCTTTTCCGATACATTATTCCGCCTTTACTGCATCCCTCGCTCCCTCACATTGACGAATTAACACACAATTTGCGTCCATATGAAATACTCTGGATTCCCTGCATTTTCCTTCTAAATCGAGATACGTTTCTACGGAATCGATAGGATTTTCTTTAGGGTTAAGAGTATGTCTTGTCCGATGCATTATTCCACCTTTACTGCATTCCTCGCTCCCTCACATTGACGAATTAACACACAATTTGTGTCCATATGAAATACTCTTGATTCCCTGCATTGTTCTTCTAAATCGAAACACGTTTCTACGGAAACGATAGGGTTTTCTTTGAGGTTCCGAGTATCTCTATTCCGATGCATTATGCCTCCTTTACTGCATCCCTCGCTCCCTCACATTGAAGAATTAACACACAATTTGCGTCTATATGAAATACTATGTATTCCCTGCATTGTCCTTGTAAATCGAGATTCGTTTCTACGGAAACGATAGAATTTTCTTTGGGGTTCCGAGTATCTCTTTTCCGATGCATTATTCCTCCTTCACTGCATACCTCGCTCCCTCACATTGACAAATTAACACACAATTTGCGTCCATATGAAATTCTCTGGATTATCTGCATTGTCCTTCTAAATCGGGATTCGTTTCCACGGAAACGGTAGGATTTTCTTTGGGGTTCCGAGTATCTCTTTTCCGATGCATTATTCCTCCTTTACTGCATCCCTCGCCCCCTCACATTGACGAATTAACACACAATTTGCGTGCATATGAAATACTCTGGATTCCCTGCATTGTCCTTCTAAATCGAGATACGTTTCTACGGAAACGATAGGATTTTCTTTGGGGTTCCGAGTATCTCTTTTCCGATGCATTATTCCTCCTTTACTGCATCCCTCGCTCCCCCACATTGACGAATTAACACACAACTTGCGTCCATATGAAATACTCTGGATTCCCGGCATTGTCCTTCTAAATCGAGATACGTTTCTACGGATAAGATAGGATTTTCTTTGGGGTTAAGAGTATCTCTTTTCCGATGCATTATTCCTCCTTTACTGCATTCCTCGCTCCCTCACATTGACGAATTAACACACAATTTGCGTCCATATGAAATACTCTGGATTCCCTGCATTATCCTTCTAAATCGAGATACGTTTCTACGGAAACGATAGGATTTTCTTTGGGGTTCCGAGTATCTCTTTTCCGATGCATTATTCCTCCTTTACTGCATCCCTCGCTCCCTCACATTGACGAATTAACACACAATTTGCGTCCATATGAAATACTCTGGATTCCCTGCATTGTCCTTCTAAATCGACATACGTTTCTACGGAAACGATAGGATTTTCTTTGCTGTTCCAAGTATCTCTTTTCCGATACATTATTCCTCCTTTACTGCATCACTCGCTCCCTCACATTGACCAATTAACACACAATTTGCGTCCATATGAAATACTCTGGATTCCCTGCATTGTCCTTCTAAATCGAGATACGATTCTACGGAAACGATAGGATTTTCTTTGGGGTTCCGAGTATCTCTTTTCCGATGCATTATTCCTCCTTTACTGCATCCCTCGCTCCCTCACATTGACGAATTAACACACAATTTGCGTCCATATGAAATACTCTGGATTCCCTGCATTGTCCTCCTAAATCGAGATACGTTTCTACGGAAACGATAGGATTTTCTTTGGGGTTCCGAGTATCTCTTTTCCGATGCATTATTCCTCCTTTACTGCATTCCTCGCTCCCTCACATTGACGAATTAACACACAAATTGCGTCCATATGAAATACTCTGGATTCCCTGCATTATCATTCTAAATCGAGATACGTTTCTACGGAAACGATAGGATTTTCTTTGGGGTTCCGAGTATCTCTTTTCCGATGCATTATTCCTCCTTTACTGCATCCCTCGCTCCCTCACATTGACGAATTAACACACAATTTGCGTCCATATGAAATACTCTGGATTCCCTGCATTGTCCTTCTAAATCGAGATACGTTTCTACGGAAACGATAGGATTTTCTTTGGGGTTCCAAGTATCTCTTTTCCGATACATTATTCCTCCTTTACTGCATCCCTCGCTCCCTCACATTGACGAATTAACACACAATTTGCGTCCATATGAAATACTCTGGATTCCCTGCATTTTCCTTCTAAATCGAGATACGTTTCTACGGAAACGATAGGATTTTCTTTGGGCTTAAGAGTATGTCTTGTCCGATGCATTATTCCTCCTTTACTGCATTCCTCGCTCCCTCACATTGTTGAATTAACACACAATTTGTGTCCATATGAAATACTCTGGATTCCCTGCATTCTTCTTCTAAATCGAAATACGTTTCTACGGAAACGATAGGATTTTCTTTGGGGTTCCGAGTATCTCTTTTCCGATGCATTATTCCTCCTTTACTGCATCCCTCGCTCCCTCACATTGAAGAATTAACACACAATTTGCGTCTATATGAAATACTATGTATTCCCTGCATTGTCCTTGTAACTCGAGATTCGTTTCTACGGAAACGATAGAATATTCTTTGGGGTTCCGAGTATCTCTTTTCCGATGCATTATTCCTCCTTCACTGCATACCTCGCTCCCTCACATTGACAAACTAACACACAATTTGCGTCCATACGAAATTCTCTGGATTATCTGCATTGTCCTTCTAAATCGGGATTCGTTTCCACGGAAACGGTAGGATTTTCTTTGGGGTTCCGAGTTTCTCTTTTCCGATGCATTATTCCTCCTTTACTGCATCCCTCGCTCCCTCACATTGACGAATTAACACACAATTTGCGTCCATATGAAATACTCTGGATTCCCTGCATTGTCCTTCTAAATCGAGATACGTTTCTACGGAAACGATAGGATTTTCTTTGGGGTTCCAAGTATCTCTTTTCCGATACATTATTCCTCCTTTACTGCATCACTCGCTCCCTCACATTGACGAATTAACACACAATTTGCGTCTATATGAAATACTCTGGATTCCCTGCAATGTCCTTCTAAATCGAGATACATTTCTACGGAAACGGTAGGATTTTCCTTGGGGTTCCGAGTATCTCTTTTCCGATGCATTATTCCTCCTTTACTGCATCCCTCGCTCCCTCACATTGACGAAATAACACACAATTTGCGTCCATATGAAATACTCTGGATTCTCTGCATTGTCCTTCTAAATAGAGATACGTTTCTACGGATAAGATAGGATTTTCTTTGGGGTTAAGAGTATCTCTTTTCCCATGCATTATTCCTCCTTTAATGCATTCCTCGCTCCCTCACATTGACGAATTAACACACAATTTGCGTCCATATGAAATACTCTGGATTCCCTGCATTTTCCTTCTAAATCGAGATACGTTTCTACGGAATCGATAGGATTTTCTTTAGGGTTAAGAGTATGTCTTGTCCGATGCATTATTCCACCTTTACTGCATTCCTCGCTCCCTCACATTGACGAATTAACACACAATTTGTGTCCATATGAAATACTCTTGATTCCCTGCATTGTTCTTCTAAATCGAAACACGTTTCTACGGAAACGATAGGGTTTTCTTTGAGGTTCCGAGTATCTCTATTCCGATGCATTATGCCTCCTTTACTGCATCCCTCGCTCCCCCACATTGAAGAATTAACACACAATTTGCGTCTATATGAAATACTATGTATTCCCTGCATTGTCCTTGTAAATCGAGATTCGTTTCTACGGAAACGATAGAATTTTCTTTGGGGTTCCGAGTATCTCTTTTCCGATGCATTATTCCTCCTTCACTGCATACCTCGCTCCCTCACATTGACAAATTAACACACAATTTGCGTCCATATGAAATTCTCTGGATTATCTGCATTGTCCTTCTAAATCGGGATTCGTTTCCACGGAAACGGTAGGATTTTCTTTGGGGTTCCGAGTATCTCTTTTCCGATGCATTATTCCTCCTTTACTGCATCCCTCGCCCCCTCACATTGACGAATTAACACACAATTTGCGTGCATATGAAATACTCTGGATTCCCTGCATTGTCCTTCTAAATCGAGATACGTTTCTACGGAAACGATAGGATTTTCTTTGGGGTTCCGAGTATCTCTTTTCCGATGCATTATTCCTCCTTTACTGCATCCCTCGCTCCCCCACATTGACGAATTAACACACAACTTGCGTCCATATGAAATACTCTGGATTCCCGGCATTGTCCTTCTAAATCGAGATACGTTTCTACGGATAAGATAGGATTTTCTTTGGGGTTAAGAGTATCTCTTTTCCGATGCATTATTCCTCCTTTACTGCATTCCTCGCTCCCTCACATTGACGAATTAACACACAATTTGCGTCCATATGAAATACTCTGGATTCCCTGCATTATCCTTCTAAATCGAGATACGTTTCTACGGAAACGATAGGATTTTCTTTGGGGTTCCGAGTATCTCTTTTCCGATGCATTATTCCTCCTTTACTGCATCCCTCGCTCCCTCACATTGACGAATTAACACACAATTTGCGTCCATATGAAATACTCTGGATTCCCTGCATTGTCCTTCTAAATCGACATACGTTTCTACGGAAACGATAGGATTTTCTTTGCTGTTCCAAGTATCTCTTTTCCGATACATTATTCCTCCTTTACTGCATCACTCGCTCCCTCACATTGACCAATTAACACACAATTTGCGTCCATATGAAATACTCTGGATTCCCTGCATTGTCCTTCTAAATCGAGATACGATTCTACGGAAACGATAGGATTTTCTTTGGGGTTCCGAGTATCTCTTTTCCGATGCATTATTCCTCCTTTACTGCATCCCTCGCTCCCTCACATTGACGAATTAACACACAATTTGCGTCCATATGAAATACTCTGGATTCCCAGCATTGTCCTCCTAAATCGAGATACGTTTCTACGGAAACGATAGGATTTTCTTTGGGGTTCCGAGTATCTCTTTTCCGATGCATTATTCCTCCTTTACTGCATTCCTCGCTCCCTCACATTGACGAATTAACACACAAATTGCGTCCATATGAAATACTCTGGATTCCCTGCATTATCATTCTAAATCGAGATACGTTTCTACGGAAACGATAGGATTTTCTTTGGGGTTCCGAGTATCTCTTTTCCGATGCATTATTCCTCCTTTACTGCATCCCTCGCTCCCTCACATTGACGAATTAACACACAATTTGCGTCCATATGAAATACTCTGGATTCCCTGCATTGTCCTTCTAAATCGAGATACGTTTCTACGGAAACGATAGGATTTTCTTTGGGGTTCCAAGTATCTCTTTTCCGATACATTATTCCTCCTTTACTGCATCCCTCGCTCCATCACATTGACGAATTAACACACAATTTGCGTCCATATGAAATACTCTGGATTCCCTGCATTTTCCTTCTAAATCGAGATACGTTTCTACGGAAACGATAGGATTTTCTTTGGGGTTAAGAGTATGTCTTGTCCGATGCATTATTCCTCCTTTACTGCATTCCTCGCTCCCTCACATTGTTGAATTAACACACAATTTGTGTCCATATGAAATACTCTGGATTCCCTGCATTCTTCTTCTAAATCGAAATACGTTTCTACGGAAACGATAGGATTTTCTTTGGGGTTCCGAGTATCTCTTTTCCGATGCATTATTCCTCCTTTACTGCATCCCTCGCTCCCTCACATTGAAGAATTAACACACAATTTGCGTCTATATGAAATACTATGTATTCCCTGCATTGTCCTTGTAAATCGAGATTCGTTTCTACGGAAACGATAGAATTTTCTTTGGGGTTCCGAGTATCTCTTTTCCGATGCATTATTCCTCCTTCACTGCATACCTCGCTCCCTCACATTGACAAATTAACACACAATTTGCGTCCATACGAAATTCCCTGGATTATCTGCATTGTCCTTCTAAATCGGGATTCGTTTCCACGGAAACGGTAGGATTTTCTTTGATGATCCGAGTTTCTCTTTTCCGATGCATTATTCCTCCTTTACTGCATCCCTCGCTCCCTCACATTGACGAATTAACACACAATTTGCGTCCATATGAAATACTCTGGATTCCCTGCATTGTCCTTCTAAATCGAGATACGTTTCTACGGAAACGATAGGATTTTCTTTGGGGTTCCAAGTATCTCTTTTCCGATACATTATTCCTCCTTTACTGCATCACTCGCTCCCTCACATTAACGAATTAACACACAATTTGCGTCTATATGAAATACTCTGGATTCCCTGCATTGTCCTTCTAAATCGAGATACATTTCTACGGAAACGGTAGGATTTTCCTTGGGGTTCCGAGTATCTCTTTTCCGATGCATTATTCCTCCTTTACTGCATCCCTCGCTCCCTCACATTGACGAACTAACACACAATTTGCGTCCATATGAAATACTCTGGATTCTCTGCATTGTCCTTCTAAATCGAGATACGTTTCTACGGATAAGATAGGATTTTCTTTGGGGTTAAGAGTATCTCTTTTCCGATGCATTATTCCTCCTTTAATGCATTCCTCGCTCCCTCACATTGACGAATTAACACACCATTTGCGTCCATATGAATCACTCTGGATTCCCTGCATTATCCTTCTAAATCGAGATACGTTTCTACGGAAACGATAGGATTTTCTTTGGGGTTCCGAGTATCTATTTTCCGATGCATTATTCCTCCTTTACTGCATCCCTCGCTCCCTCACATTTACGAATTAACACACAATTTGCGACCATATGAAATACTCTGGATTCCCTTCATTGTCCTTGTAAATCGAGATACGTTTCTACGGAAACGATAGGATTTTCTTTGGGGTTCCGAGTATCTCTTTTCCGATGCATTATTCCTCCTTTACTGCATACCTCGCTCCCTCACATTGACAAATTAACACACAATTTGCGTCCATATGAAATTCTCTGGATTACCTGCATTGTCCTTCTAAATCGGGATTCGTTTCTACGGAAACGATAGGATTTTCTTTGGGGTTCCGAGTATCTCTTTTCCAATGCATTATTCCTCCTTTACTGCATCCCTCGCTCCCTCACATTGACGAATTAACACACAATTTGCGTCCATATGATATACTCTGGATTCCCTGCATTGTCCTTCTAAATCGAGATACGTTTCTACGGAAACGATAGGATCTTCTTTGGGGTTCCGAGTATCTCTTTTCCGATGCATTATTCCTCCTTTACTGCATCCCTCGCTCCCTCACATTGACGAATTAACACACAATTTGCGTCCATATGAAATACTCTGGATTCCCTGCATTGTCCTTCTAAATCGAGATACGTTTCTACGGAAACGATAGGATTTTCTTTGGGGTTCCAAGTATCTCTTTTCCGATACATTATTCCTCCTTTACTGCATCCCTCGCTCCCTCACATTGACGAATTAACACACAATTTGCGTCCATATGAAATACTCTGGATTCCCTGCATTTTCCTTCTAAATCGAGATACGTTTCTACGGAAACGATAGGATTTTCTTTGGGCTTAAGAGTATGTCTTGTCCGATGCATTATTCCTCCTTTACTGCATTCCTCGCTCCCTCACATTGTTGAATTAACACACAATTTGTGTCCATATGAAATACTCTGGATTCCCTGCATTCTTCTTCTAAATCGAAATACGTTTCTACGGAAACGATAGGATTTTCTTTGGGGTTCCGAGTATCTCTTTTCCGATGCATTATTCCTCCTTTACTGCATCCCTCGCTTCCTCACATTGAAGAATTAACACACAATTTGCGTCTATATGAAATACTATGTATTCCCTGCATTGTCCTTGTTAATCGAGATTCGTTTCTACGGAAACGATAGAATTTTCTTTGGGGTTCCGAGTATCTCTTTTCCGATGCATTATGCCTCCTTCACTGCATCCCTCGCTCCCCCACATTGACGAATTAACACACAATTTGCGTCCATATGAAATACTCTGGATTCCCGGCATTGTCCTTCTAAATCGAGATACGTTTCTACGGACACGATAGGATTCTCTTTGGGGTTAAGTGTATCTCTTTTCCGATGCATTATTCCTCCTTTACTGCATTCCTCGCTCCCTCACATTGACGAATTAACACACAATTTGCGTCCATATGAAATACATTGGATTCCCTGCATTATCCTTCTAAATCGAGATACGTTTCTACGGAAAGGATAGGATTTTCTTTGGGGTTCCGAGTATCTCTTTTCCGATGCATTATTCCTACTTTACTGCATCCCTCGCTCCCTCACATTGACGAATTAACACCCAATTTGCGTCCATATGAAATACTCTGGATTCCCTGCATTGTCTTTCTAAATCGAGATACGTTTCTACGGAAACGATAGGATTTTCTTTGGGGTTCCAAGTATCTCTTTTCCGATACATTATTCCTCCTTTAGTGCATCACTCGCTCCCTCACATTGACCAATTAACACACAATTTGCGTCCATATGAAATACTCTGGATTCCCTGCATTGTCCTTCTAAATCGAGATACGTTTCTACGGAAACGATAGGATTTTCTTTGGGGTTCCGAGTATCTCTTTTCCGATGCATTATTCCTCCTTTACTGCATGCCTCGCTCCCTCACATTGAAGAATTAACACACAATTTGCGTCCATATGAAATACTCTGGATTCCCTGCATTGTCCTCCTAAATCGAGATACGTTTCTACGGAAACGATAGGATTTTCTTTGGGGTTCCGAGTATCTCTTTTCCGATGCCTTATTCCTCCATTACTGCATCCCTCGCTCCCTCACATTGACGAAATAACACACAATTTGCGTCCATATGAAATACTCTGGATTCCCTGCATTGTCCTTCTAAATCGAGATACGTTTCTACGGAAACGATAGGATTTCTTTGGGGTTCCAAGTATCTCTTTTCCGATACATTATTCCTCCTTTACTGCATCCCTCGCTCCCTCACATTGACGAATTAACACACAATTTGCGTCCATATGAAATACTCTGGATTCCCTGCATTATCCTTCTAAATCGAGATACGTTTCTACGGAAACGATAGGATTTTCTTTGGGGTTAAGAGTATGTCTTGTCCGATGCATTACTCCACCTTTACTGCATTCCTCGCTCCCTCACATTGACGAATTAACACACAATTTGTGTCCATATGAAATACTCTGGATTCCCTGCATTGTTCTTCTAAATCGAAATACGTTTCTACGGAAACGATAGGATTTTCTTTGGGGTTCCGAGTATCTCTTTTCCGATGCATTATTCCTCCTTTACTGCATCCCTCGCTCCCTCACATTGACGAATTAACACACAATTTGCGTCCATGTGAAATACTCTGGATTCTCTGCATTGTCCTTCTAAATCGAGATACGTTTCTACGGAAACGATAGGATTTTCTTTGGGGTTCCGAGTATCTATTTTCCGATGCATTATTCCTCCTTTACTGCATCCCTCGCTCCCTCACATTGACGAATTAACACACAATTTGCGACCATATGAAATACTCTGGATTCCCTTCATTGTCCTTGTAAATCGAGATACGTTTCTACGGAAACGATAGGATTTTCTTTGGGGTTCCGAGTATCTCTTTTCCGATGCATTATTCCTCCTTTACTGCATACCTCGCTCCCTCACATTGATAAATTAACACACAATTTGCGTCCATATGAAATTCTCTGGATTACCTGCATTGTCCTTCTAAATCGGGATTCGTTTCTACGGAAACGATAGGATTTTCTTTGGGGTTCCGAGTATCTCTTTTCCAATGCATTATTCCTCCTTTACTGCATCCCTCGCTCCCTCACATTGACAAATTAACACACAATTTGCGTCCATATGAAATACTCTGGATTCCCTGCATTGTCCTCCTAAATCGAGATACGTTTCTACGGAAACGGTAGGATTTTCCTTGGGGTTCTGAGTATCTCTTATCCGACGCATTATTCCTCCCTTACTGCAGCCCTCGCTTCCTCACATTGACGAATTAACACACAATTTGCGTCCATATGATATACTCTGGATTCCCTGCATTGTCCTTCTAAATCGAGATACGTTTCTACGGAAACGATAGGATTTTCTTTGGGGTTCCGAGTATCTCTTTTCCGATGCATTATTCCTCCTTTACTGCATCCCTCGCTCCCTCACATTGACGAATTAACACACAATTTGCGTCCATATGAAATACTCTGGATTCCCTGCATTGTCCTTGTAAATCGAGATACGTTTCTACGGAAACGATAGGATTTTCTTTGGGGTTCCGAGTATCTCTTTTCCGATGCATTATTCCTCCTTTACTGCATCCCTCGCTCCCTCACATTGACAAATTAACACACAATTTTCGTCAATATGAAATTCTCTGGATTCCCTGCATTGTCCTTCTAAATCGGGATTCGTTTCTACGGAAACGATAGGATTTTCTTTGGGGTTCCGAGTATCTCTTTTCCGATGCATTATTCCTCCTTTACTGCATCCCTCGCTCCCTCACATTGACGAATTAACACACAATTTGCGTCCATGTGAAATACTCTGGATTCTCTGCATTGTCCTTCTAAATCGAGATACGTTTCTACGGAAACGATAGGATTTTCTTTGGGGTTCCGAGTATCTATTTTCCGATGCATTATTCCTCCTTTACTGCATCCCTCGCCCCCTCACATTGACGAATTAACACACAATTTGCGACCATATGAAATACTCTGGATTCCCTTCATTGTCCTTGTAAATCGAGATACGTTTCTACGGAAACGATAGGATTTTCTTTGGGGTTCCGAGTATCTCTTTTCCGATGCATTATTCCTCCTTTACTGCATACCTCGCTCCCTCACATTGACAAATTAACACACAATTTGCGTCTATATGAAATACTATGTATTCCCTGCATTGTCCTTGTTAATCGAGATTCGTTTCTACGGAAACGATAGAATTTTCTTTGGGGTTCCGAGTATCTCTTTTCCGATGCATTATGCCTCCTTCACTGCATCCCTCGCTCCCCCACATTGACGAATTAACACACAATTTGCGTCCATATGAAATACTCTGGATTCCCGGCATTGTCCTTCTAAATCGAGATACGTTTCTACGGACACGATAGGATTCTCTTTGGGGTTAAGTGTATCTCTTTTCCGATGCATTATTCCTCCTTTACTGCATTCCTCGCTCCCTCACATTGACGAATTAACACACAATTTGCGTCCATATGAAATACATTGGATTCCCTGCATTATCCTTCTAAATCGAGATACGTTTCTACGGAAAGGATAGGATTTTCTTTGGGGTTCCGAGTATCTCTTTTCCGATGCATTATTCCTACTTTACTGCATCCCTCGCTCCCTCACATTGACGAATTAACACCCAATTTGCGTCCATATGAAATACTCTGGATTCCCTGCATTGTCTTTCTAAATCGAGATACGTTTCTACGGAAACGATAGGATTTTCTTTGGGGTTCCAAGTATCTCTTTTCCGATACATTATTCCTCCTTTAGTGCATCACTCGCTCCCTCACATTGACCAATTAACACACAATTTGCGTCCATATGAAATACTCTGGATTCCCTGCATTGTCCTTCTAAATCGAGATACGTTTCTACGGAAACGATAGGATTTTCTTTGGGGTTCCGAGTATCTCTTTTCCGATGCATTATTCCTCCTTTACTGCATGCCTCGCTCCCTCACATTGAAGAATTAACACACAATTTGCGTCCATATGAAATACTCTGGATTCCCTGCATTGTCCTCCTAAATCGAGATACGTTTCTACGGAAACGATAGGATTTTCTTTGGGGTTCCGAGTATCTCTTTTCCGATGCCTTATTCCTCCATTACTGCATCCCTCGCTCCCTCACATTGACGAAATAACACACAATTTGCGTCCATATGAAATACTCTGGATTCCCTGCATTGTCCTTCTAAATCGAGATACGTTTCTACGGAAACGATAGGATTTCTTTGGGGTTCCAAGTATCTCTTTTCCGATACATTATTCCTCCTTTACTGCATCCCTCGCTCCCTCACATTGACGAATTAACACACAATTTGCGTCCATATGAAATACTCTGGATTCCCTGCATTATCCTTCTAAATCGAGATACGTTTCTACGGAAACGATAGGATTTTCTTTGGGGTTAAGAGTATGTCTTGTCCGATGCATTACTCCACCTTTACTGCATTCCTCGCTCCCTCACATTGACGAATTAACACACAATTTGTGTCCATATGAAATACTCTGGATTCCCTGCATTGTTCTTCTAAATCGAAATACGTTTCTACGGAAACGATAGGATTTTCTTTGGGGTTCCGAGTATCTCTTTTCCGATGCATTATTCCTCCTTTACTGCATCCCTCGCTCCCTCACATTGACGAATTAACACACAATTTGCGTCCATGTGAAATACTCTGGATTCTCTGCATTGTCCTTCTAAATCGAGATACGTTTCTACGGAAACGATAGGATTTTCTTTGGGGTTCCGAGTATCTATTTTCCGATGCATTATTCCTCCTTTACTGCATCCCTCGCTCCCTCACATTGACGAATTAACACACAATTTGCGACCATATGAAATACTCTGGATTCCCTTCATTGTCCTTGTAAATCGAGATACGTTTCTACGGAAACGATAGGATTTTCTTTGGGGTTCCGAGTATCTCTTTTCCGATGCATTATTCCTCCTTTACTGCATACCTCGCTCCCTCACATTGATAAATTAACACACAATTTGCGTCCATATGAAATTCTCTGGATTACCTGCATTGTCCTTCTAAATCGGGATTCGTTTCTACGGAAACGATAGGATTTTCTTTGGGGTTCCGAGTATCTCTTTTCCAATGCATTATTCCTCCTTTACTGCATCCCTCGCTCCCTCACATTGACAAATTAACACACAATTTGCGTCCATATGAAATACTCTGGATTCCCTGCATTGTCCTCCTAAATCGAGATACGTTTCTACGGAAACGGTAGGATTTTCCTTGGGGTTCTGAGTATCTCTTATCCGACGCATTATTCCTCCCTTACTGCAGCCCTCGCTTCCTCACATTGACGAATTAACACACAATTTGCGTCCATATGATATACTCTGGATTCCCTGCATTGTCCTTCTAAATCGAGATACGTTTCTACGGAAACGATAGGATTTTCTTTGGGGTTCCGAGTATCTCTTTTCCGATGCATTATTCCTCCTTTACTGCATCCCTCGCTCCCTCACATTGACGAATTAACACACAATTTGCGTCCATATGAAATACTCTGGATTCCCTGCATTGTCCTTGTAAATCGAGATACGTTTCTACGGAAACGATAGGATTTTCTTTGGGGTTCCGAGTATCTCTTTTCCGATGCATTATTCCTCCTTTACTGCATCCCTCGCTCCCTCACATTGACAAATTAACACACAATTTTCGTCAATATGAAATTCTCTGGATTCCCTGCATTGTCCTTCTAAATCGGGATTCGTTTCTACGGAAACGATAGGATTTTCTTTGGGGTTCCGAGTATCTCTTTTCCGATGCATTATTCCTCCTTTACTGCATCCCTCGCTCCCTCACATTGACGAATTAACACACAATTTGCGTCCATGTGAAATACTCTGGATTCTCTGCATTGTCCTTCTAAATCGAGATACGTTTCTACGGAAACGATAGGATTTTCTTTGGGGTTCCGAGTATCTATTTTCCGATGCATTATTCCTCCTTTACTGCATCCCTCGCCCCCTCACATTGACGAATTAACACACAATTTGCGACCATATGAAATACTCTGGATTCCCTTCATTGTCCTTGTAAATCGAGATACGTTTCTACGGAAACGATAGGATTTTCTTTGGGGTTCCGAGTATCTCTTTTCCGATGCATTATTCCTCCTTTACTGCATACCTCGCTCCCTCACATTGACAAATTAACACACAATTTGCGTCCATATGAAATTCTCTGGATTACCTGCATTGTCCTTCTAAATCGGGATTCGTTTCTACGGAAACGATAGGATTTTCTTTGGGGTTCCGAGTATCTCTTTTCCAATGCATTATTCCTCCTTTACTGCATCCCTCGCTCCCTCACATTGACAAATTAACACACAATTTGCGTCCATATGAAATACTCTGGATTCCCTGCATTGTCCTCCTAAATCGAGATACGTTTCTACGGAAACGGTAGGATTTTCCTTGGGGTTCTGAGTATCTCTTATCCGACGCATTATTCCTCCCTTACTGCATCCCTCGCTCCCTCACATTGACGAATTAACACACAATTTGCGTCCATATGATATACTCTGGATTCCCTGCATTGTCCTTCTAAATCGAGATACGTTTCTACGGAAACGATAGGCTTTTCTTTGGGGTTCCGAGTATCTCTTTTCCGATGCATTATTCCTCCTTTACTGCATCCCTCGCTCCCTCACATTGACGAATTAACACACAATTTGCGTCCATATGAAATACTCTGGATTCCCTGCATTGTCCTTGTAAATCGAGATACGTTTCTACGGAAACGATAGGATTTTCTTTGGGGTTCCGAGTATCTCTTTTCCGATGCATTATTCCTCCTTTACTGCATACCTCGCTCCCTCACATTGACAAATTAACACACAATTTTCGTCAATATGAAATTCTCTGGATTCCCTGCATTGTCCTTCTAAATCGGGATTCGTTTCTACGGAAACGATAGGATTTTCTTTGGGGTTCCGAGTATCTCTTTTCCGATGCATTATTCCTCCTTTACTGCATCCCTCGCTCCCTCACATTGACGAATTAACACACAATTTGCGTCCATGTGAAATACTCTGGATTCTCTGCATTGTCCTTCTAAATCGAGATACGTTTCTACGGAAACGATAGGATTTTCTTTGGGGTTCCGAGTATCTATTTTCCGATGCATTATTCCTCCTTTACTGCATCCCTCGCCCCCTCACATTGACGAATTAACACACAATTTGCGACCATATGAAATACTCTGGATTCCCTTCATTGTCCTTGTAAATCGAGATACGTTTCTACGGAAACGATAGGATTTTCTTTGGGGTTCCGAGTATCTCTTTTCCGATGCATTATTCCTCCTTTACTGCATACCTCGCTCCCTCACATTGACAAATTAACACACAATTTGCGTCCATATGAAATTCTCTGGATTACCTGCATTGTCCTTCTAAATCGGGATTCGTTTCTACGGAAACGATAGGATTTTCTTTGGGGTTCCGAGTATCTCTTTTCCAATGCATTATTCCTCCTTTACTGCATCCCTCGCTCCCTCACATTGACAAATTAACACACAATTTGCGTCCATATGAAATACTCTGGATTCCCTGCATTGTCCTCCTAAATCGAGATACGTTTCTACGGAAACGGTAGGATTTTCCTTGGGGTTCTGAGTATCTCTTATCCGACGCATTATTCCTCCCTTACTGCATCCCTCGCTCCCTCACATTGACGAATTAACACACAATTTGCGTCCATATGATATACTCTGGATTCCCTGCATTGTCCTTCTAAATCGAGATACGTTTCTACGGAAACGATAGGATTTTCTTTGGGGTTCCGAGTATCTCTTTTCCGATGCATTATTCCTCCTTTACTGCATCCCTCGCTCCCTCACATTGACGAATTAACACACAATTTGCGTCCATATGAAATACTCTAGATTCCCTGCATTGTCCTTCTAAATCGAGATACGTTTCTACGGAAACGATAGGATTTTCTTTGGGGTTCCAAGTATCTCTTTTGCGATACATTATTCCTCCTTTACTGCATCCCTCGCTCCCTCACATTGACGAATTAACACACAATTTGCGTCCATATGAAATACTCTGGATTCCCTGCATTTTCCTTCTAAATCGAGATACGTTTCTACGGAAACGATAGGATTTTCTTTGGGGTTAAGAGTATGTCTTGTCCGATGCATTATTCCTCCTTTACTGCATTCCTCGCTCCCTCACATTGTTGAATTAACACACAATTTGTGTCCATATGAAATACTCTGGATTCCCTGCATTCTTCTTCTAAATCGAAATACGTTTCTACGGAAACGATAGGATTTTCTTTGGGGTTCCGAGTATCTCTTTTCCGATGCATTATTCCTCCTTTACTGCATCCCTCGCTCCCTCACTTTGAAGAATTAACACACAATTTGCGTCTATATGAAATACTATGTATTCCCTGCATTGTCCTTGTAAATCGAGATTCGTTTCTACGGAAACGATAGAATTTTCTTTGGGGTTCCGAGTATCTCTTTTCCGATGCATTATTCCTCCTTCACTGCATACCTCGCTCCCTCACATTGACAAATTAACACACTATTTGCGTCCATATGAAATTCTCTGGATTATCTGCATTGTCCTTCTAAATCGGGATTCGTTTCCACGGAAACGGTAGGATTTTCTTTGGGGTTCCGAGTATCTCTTTTCCAATGCATTATTCCTCCTTTACTGCATCCCTCGCTCCCTCACATTGACAAATTAACACACAATTTGCGTCCATATGAAATACTCTGGATTCCCTGCATTGTCCTCCTAAATCGAGATACGTTTCTACGGAAACGGTAGGATTATCCTTGGGGTTCTGAGTATCTCTTATCCGACGCATTATTCCTCCCTTACTGCATCCCTCGCTCCCTCACATTGACGAATTAACACACAATTTGCGTCCATATGATATACTCTGGATTCCCTGCATTGTCCTTCTAAATCGAGATACGTTTCTACGGAAACGATAGGATTTTCTTTGGGGTTCCGAGTATCTCTTTTCCGATGCATTATTCCTCCTTTACTGCATCCCTCGCTCCCTCACATTGACGAATTAACACACAATTTGCGTCCATATGAAATACTCTGGATTCCCTGCATTGTCCTTCTAAATCGAGATACGTTTCTACGGAAACGATAGGATTTTCTTTGGGGTTCCGAGTATCTATTTTCCGATGCATTATTCCTCCTTTACTGCATCCCTCGCTCCCTCACATTGACGAATTAACACACAATTTGCGACCATATGAAATACTCTGGATTCCCTTCATTGTCCTTGTAAATCGAGATACGTTTCTACGGAAACGATAGGATTTTCTTTGGGGTTCCGAGTATCTCTTTTCCGATGCATTATTCCTCCTTTACTGCATACCTCGCTCCCTCACATTGACAAATTAACACACAATTTGCGTCCATATGAAATTCTCTGGATTACCTGCATTGTCCTTCTAAATCGGGATTCGTTTCTACGGAAACGATAGGATTTTCTTTGGGGTTCCGAGTATCTCTTTTCCAATGCATTATTCCTCCTTTACTGCATCCCTCGCTCCCTCACATTGACAAATTAACACACAATTTGCGTCCATATGAAATACTCTGGATTCCCTGCATTGTCCTCCTAAATCGAGATACGTTTCTACGGAAACGGTAGGATATTCCTTGGGGTTCTGAGTATCTCTTATCCGACGCATTATTCCTCCCTTACTGCATCCCTCGCTCCCTCACATTGACGAATTAACACACAATTTGCGTCCATATGATATACTCTGGATTCCCTGCATTGTCCTTCTAAATCGAGATACGTTTCTACGGAAACGATAGGATTTTCTTTGGGGTTCCGAGTATCTCTTTTCCGATGCATTATTCCTCCTTTACTGCATCCCTCGCTCCCTCACATTGACGAATTAACACACAATTTGCGTCCATATGAAATACTCTAGATTCCCTGCATTGTCCTTCTAAATCGAGATACGTTTCTACGGAAACGATAGGATTTTCTTTGGGGTTCCAAGTATCTCTTTTGCGATACATTATTCCTCCTTTACTGCATCCCTCGCTCCCTCACATTGACGAATTAACACACAATTTGCGTCCATATGAAATACTCTGGATTCCCTGCATTTTCCTTCTAAATCGAGATACGTTTCTACGGAAACGATAGGATTTTCTTTGGGGTTAAGAGTATGTCTTGTCCGATGCATTATTCCTCCTTTACTGCATTCCTCGCTCCCTCACATTGTTGAATTAACACACAATTTGTGTCCATATGAAATACTCTGGATTCCCTGCATTCTTCTTCTAAATCGAAATACGTTTCTACGGAAACGATAGGATTTTCTTTGGGGTTCCGAGTATCTCTTTTCCGATGCATTATTCCTCCTTTACTGCATCCCTCGCTCCCTCACTTTGAAGAATTAACACACAATTTGCGTCTATATGAAATACTATGTATTCCCTGCATTGTCCTTGTAAATCGAGATTCGTTTCTACGGAAACGATAGAATTTTCTTTGGGGTTCCGAGTATCTCTTTTCCGATGCATTATTCCTCCTTCACTGCATACCTCGCTCCCTCACATTGACAAATTAACACACAATTTGCGTCCATATGAAATTCTCTGGATTATCTGCATTGTCCTTCTAAATCGGGATTCGTTTCCACGGAAACGGTAGGATTTTCTTTGGGGTTCCGAGTATCTCTTTTCCAATGCATTATTCCTCCTTTACTGCATCCCTCGCTCCCTCACATTGACAAATTAACACACAATTTGCGTCCATATGAAATACTCTGGATTCCCTGCATTGTCCTCCTAAATCGAGATACGTTTCTACGGAAACGGTAGGATTATCCTTGGGGTTCTGAGTATCTCTTATCCGACGCATTATTCCTCCCTTACTGCATCCCTCGCTCCCTCACATTGACGAATTAACACACAATTTGCGTCCATATGATATACTCTGGATTCCCTGCATTGTCCTTCTAAATCGAGATACGTTTCTACGGAAACGATAGGATTTTCTTTGGGGTTCCGAGTATCTCTTTTCCGATGCATTATTCCTCCTTTACTGCATCCCTCGCTCCCTCACATTGACGAATTAACACACAATTTGCGTCCATATGAAATACTCTAGATTCCCTGCATTGTCCTTCTAAATCGAGATACGTTTCTACGGAAACGATAGGATTTTCTTTGGGGTTCCAAGTATCTCTTTTGCGATACATTATTCCTCCTTTACTGCATCCCTCGCTCCCTCACATTGACGAATTAACACACAATTTGCGTCCATATGATATACTCTGGATTCCCTGCATTTTCCTTCTAAATCGAGATACGTTTCTACGGAAACGATAGGATTTTCTTTGGGGTTAAGAGTATGTCTTGTCCGATGCATTATTCCTCCTTTACTGCATTCCTCGCTCCCTCACATTGTTGAATTAACACACAATTTGTGTCCATATGAAATACTCTGGATTCCCTGCATTCTTCTTCTAAATCGAAATACGTTTCTACGGAAACGATAGGATTTTCTTTGGGGTTCCGAGTATCTCTTTTCCGATGCATTATTCCTCCTTTACTGCATCCCTCGCTCCCTCACTTTGAAGAATTAACACACAATTTGCGTCTATATGAAATACTATGTATTCCCTGCATTGTCCTTGTAAATCGAGATTCGTTTCTACGGAAACGATAGAATTTTCTTTGGGGTTCCGAGTATCTCTTTTCCGATGCATTATTCCTCCTTCACTGCATACCTCGCTCCCTCACATTGACATATTAACACACTATTTGCGTCCATATGAAATTCTCTGGATTATCTGCATTGTCCTTCTAAATCGGGATTCGTTTCCACGGAAACGGTAGGATTTTCTTTGGGGTTCCGAGTATCTCTTTTCCGATGCATTATTCCTCCTTTACTGCTTCCCTCGCTCCCTCACATTGACGAATTAACACACAATTTGCGTCCTTATGAAATACTCTGGATTCCCTGCATTGTCCTTCTAAATCGAGATACGTTTCTACGGAAACGATAGGATTTTCTTTGGGGTTCCGAGTATCTCTTTTCCGATGCATTATTCCTCCTTTACTGCATCCCTCGCTCCCCCACATTGACGAATTAACACACAATTTGCGTCCATATGAAATACTCTGGATTCCTGGCATTGTCCTTCTAAATCGAGATACGTTTCTACGGATAAGATAGGATTTTCTTTGGGGTTAAGAGTATCTCTTTTCCGATGCATTATTCTTCCTTTACTGCATTCCTCGCTCCCTCACATTGACGAATTAACACACAATTTGCGTCCATATGAAATACTCTGGATTCCCTGCATTATCCTTTTAAATCGAGATACGTTTCTACGGAAACGATAGGATTTTGTTTGGGGTTCCGAGTACCTCTTTTCCGATGCATTATTCCTCCTTTACTGCATCCCTCGCTCCCTCACATTGACGAATTAACACACAATTTGCGTCCATATGAAATACTCTGGATTCCCTGCATTGTCCTTCTAAATCGAGATACGTTTCTACAGAAACGATAGGATTTTCTTTGGGGTTCCAAGTATCTCTTTTCCGATACATTATTCCTCCTTTACTGCATCACTCGCTCCCTCACATTGACCAATTAACACACAATTGGCGTCCATATGAAATACTCTGGATTCCCTGCAATGTCCTTCTAAATCGAGATACGTTTCTACGGAAACGATAGGATTTTCTTTGGGGTTCCGAGTATCTCTTTTCCGATGCATTATTCCTCCTTTACTGCATCCCTCGCTCCCTCACATTGACGAAATAACACACAATTTGCGTCCATATGAAATACTCTGGATTCCCTGCATTGTCCTTCTAAATCGAGATACGTTTCTACGGAAACGATAGGATTTCTTTGGGGTTCCAAGTATCTCTTTTCCGATACATTATTCCTCCTTTACTGCATCCCTCGCTCCCTCACATTGACGAATTAACACACAATTTGCGTCCATATGAAATACACTGGATTCCCTGCATTTTCCTTCTAAATCGAGATACGTTTCTACGGAAACGATAGGATTTTCTTTGGGGTTCCGAGTATCTCTTTTCCGATGCATTATTCCTCCTTTACTGCATTCCTCGCTCCCTCACATTGACGAATTAACACACAATTTGTGTCCATATGAAATACTCTGGATTACCTGCATTGTTATTCTAAATCGAAATACGTTTCTACGGAAACGATAGGATTTTCTTTGGGGTTCCGAGTATCTCTTTTCCGATGCATTATTCCTCCTTTACTGCATACCTCGCTCCCTCACATTGACAAATTAACACACAGTTTGCGTCCATATGAAATTCTCTGGATTCCCTGCATTGTCCTTCTAAATCGGGATTCGTTTCCACGGAAACGATAGGATTTTCTTTGGGGTTCCGAGTATCTCTTTTCCGATGCATTATTCCTCCTTTAGTGCATACCTCGCTCCCTCACATTGACAAATTAACACACAATTTGCGTCCATATGAAATTCTCTGGATTATCTGCATTGTCCTTCTAAATCGGGATTCGTTTCCATGGAAACGGTAGGATTTTCTTTGGGGTTCCGAGTATCTCTTTTCCGATGCATTATTCCTCCTTTACTGCATCCCTCGCTCCCTCACATTGACGAATTAACACACAATTTGCGTCCATATGAAATACTCTGGATTCCCTGCATTGTCCTTGTAAATCGAGATACGTTTCTACGGAAACTATAGGATTTTCTTTGGAGTTCCGAGTATCTCTTTTCCGATGCATTATTCCTCCTTTACTGCATACCTCGCTCCCTCACATTGACAAATTAACACACAATTTTCGTCAATATGAAATTCTCTGGATTCCCTGCATTGTCCTTCTAAATCGGGATTCGTTTCTATGGAAACGATAGGATTTTCTTTGGGGTTCCGAGTATCTCTTTTCCGATGCATTATTCCTCCTTTACTGCATCCCTCGCTCCCTCACATTGACGAATTAACACACAATTTGCGTCCATATGAAATACTCTGGATTCCCTGCATTGTCCTTCTAAATCGAGATACGTTTCTACGGAAACGATAGGATTTTCTTTGGGGTTAAGAGTATGTCTTGTCCGATGCATTATTCCACCTTTACTGCATTCCTCGCTCCCTCACATTGACGAATTAACACACAATTTGTGTCCATATGAAATACTCTGGATTCCCTGCATTGTTCTTCTAAATCGAAATACGTTTCTACGGAAACGATAGGATTTTCTTTGGGGTTCCGAGTATCTCTTTTCCGATGCATTATTCCTCCTTTACTGCATCCCTCGCTCCCTCACATTGAAGAATTAACACACAATTTGCGTCTATATGAAATACTATGTATTCCCTGCATTGTCCTTGTAAATCGAGATACGTTTCTACGGAAACGATAGAATTTTCTTTGGGGTTCCAAGTATCTCTTTTCCGATGCATTACTCCTCCTTTACTGCATCCCTCGCTCCCTCCCATTGACGAATTAACACACAATTTGCGTCCATATGAAATACTCTGGATTCCCTTGCATTGTCCTTCTAAATCGGGATTCGTTACTACGAAAACGACAGGATTTTCTTTGGGGTTCCGAGTATCTCTTTTCCGATGCATTATTCCTCCTTTACTGCATCCCTCGCTCCCTCACATTGCCGAATTAACACACAAATTGCGTCCATATGAAATACTCTGGGTTCCCTGCATTATCTTTCTAAATCGAGATACGTTTCTACGGAAACGATAGGATTTTCATTTGGGAGTCGAGTATCTCTTTTCCGATGCATTATTCCTCCTTTACTGCATCCCTCGCTCCCTCACATTGACGAATTAACACACAATTTACGTCCATATGAAATACTCTGGATTCCCTGCATTGTCCTTCTAAATCAAGAAACGTTTCTACGGAAACGACAGGATTTTCTTTGGGGTTCCGAATATCTCTTTTCCGATGCATTATTCCTCCTTTACTGCATCCCTCGCTCCCTCACATTGACGAATTAACACACAATTTGCGTCCATATGAAATACTCTGAATTCCCTGCATTGTCCTTCCAAATCGAGATACGTTTCTACGGAAACGATAGGATTTTCTTTGGGGTTAAGAGTATGTCTTGTCCGATGCATTATTCCACCTTTACTGCATTCCTCGCTCCCTCACATTGACGAATTAACACACAATTTGTGTCCATATGAAATACTCTGTATTCCCTGCATTGTCCTTCTAAATCGAGATACGTTTCTACGGAAACGATAGGATTTTCACTGGGGTTAAGAGTATGTCTTGTCCGATGCATTATTCCACCTTTACTGCATTCCTCGCTCCCTCGCATTGTCGAATTAACACACAATTTGTGTCCATATGAAATACTCTGGATTCCCTGCATTGTTCTTCTAAATCGAAATACGTTTATACGGATACGATAGGATTTTCTTTGGGGTTCCGAGTATCTCTTTTCCGATGCATTATTCCTCCTTTACTGCATCCCTGGCTAACTCACATTGAAGAATTAACACACAATTTGCGTCTATATGAAATACTATGTATTCCCTGCATTGTCCTTGTAAATCGAGATACGTTTCTACGGAAACGATAGAATTTTCTTTGGGGTTCCAAGTATCTCTTTTCCGATATATTATTCCTCCTTTACTGCATTCCTCGCTCCCTCACATTGACGAATTAACACACAATTTGTGTCCATATGAAATACTCTGGATTACCTGCATTGTTATTCTAAATCGAAATACGTTTCTACGGAAACGATAGGATTTTCTTTGGGGTTCCGAGTATCTCTTTTCCGATGCATTATTCCTCCTTTACTGCATACCTCGCTCCCTCACATTGACAAATTAACACACAATTTGCGTCCATATGAAATTCTCTGGATTCCCTGCATTGTCCTTCTAAATCGGGATTCGTTTCCACGAAAACGATAGGATTTTCTTTGGGGTTCCGAGTATCTCTTTTCCGATGCATTATTCCTCCTTTACTGCATACCTCGCTCCCTCACATTGACAAATTAACACACAATTTGCGTCCATATGAAATTCTCTGGATTATCAGCATTGTCCTTCTAAATCGGGATTCGTTTCCACGGAAACGGTAGGATTTTCTTTGGGGTTCCGAGTATCTCTTTTCCGATGCATTATTCCTCCTTTACTGCATCCCTCGCTCCCTCACATTGACGAATTAACACACAATTTTCGTCCATATGAAATACTCTGTATTCCCTGCATTGTCCTTGTAAATCGAGATACGTTTCTACGGAAACGATAGGATTTTCTTTGGGGTTCCGAGTATCTCTTTTCCGATGCATTATTCCTCCTTTACTGCATACCTCGCTCCCTCACATTGACAAATTAACACACAATTTTCGTCAATATGAAATTCTCTGGATTCCCTGCATTGTCCTTCTAAATCGGGATTCGTTTCTACGGAAACGATAGGATTTTCTTTGGGGTTCCGAGTATCTCTTTTCCGATGCATTATTCCTCCTTTACTGCATCCCTCGCTCCCTCACATTGACGAATTAACACACAATTTGCGTCCATATGAAATACTCTGGATTCTCTGCATTGTCCTTCTAAATCGAGATACGTTTCTACGGAAACGATAGGATTTTCTTTGGGGTTCCGAGTATCTATTTTGCGATGCATTATTCCTCCTTTACTGCATCCCTCGCTCCCTCACATTGACGAATTAACACACAATTTGCGACCATATGAAATACTCTGGATTCCCTTCATTGTCCTTGTAAATCGAGATACGTTTCTACGGAAATGATAGGATTTTCTTTGGGGTCCCGAGTATCTCTTTTCCGATGCATTATTCCTCCTTTACTGCATACCTCGCTCCCTCACATTGACAAATTAACACACAATTTGCGTCCATATGAAATTCTCTGGATTACCTGCATTGTCCTTCTAAATCGGGATTCGTTTCTACGGAAACGATAGGATTTTCTTTGGGGTTCCGAGTATCTCCTTTCCAATGCATTATTCCTCCTTTACTGCATCCCTCGCTCCCTCACATTGACAATTTAACACACAATTTGCATCCATATGAAATACTCTCGATTCCCTGCATTGTCCTCCTAAATCGAGATACGTTTCTACGGAAACGGTAGGATTTTCCTTGGGGTTCTGAGTATCTCTTTTCCGACGCATTATTCCTCCCTTACTGCATCCCTCGCTCCCTCACATTGACGAATTAACACACAATTTGCGTCCATATGAAATACTCTGGATTCCCTGCATTGTCCTTCTAAATCGAGATACGTTTCTACGGAAACGATAGGATTTTCTTTGGGGTTCCGAGTATCTCTTTTCCGATGCATTATTCCTCCTTTACTGCATTCCTCGCTCCCTCACATTGACGAATAAACACACAATTTGCGTCCATATGAAATACTCTGGATTCCCTGCATTGTCCTTCTAAATCGGGATTCTTTTCTACGGAAACTACAGGATTTTCTTTGGGGTTCCGGGTATCTCTTTTCCGATGCTTTATTCCTCCTTTACTGCATCCCTCGCTTCCTCACATTGACGAATTAACACACAATTTGCGTCCATATCAAATACTCTGGATTCCCTGCATTGTCCTTCTAAATCGAGATACGTTTCTACGGAAACGATAGGATTTTCTTTGGGGTTCAGAGTATCTCTTTTCCGATGCATTATTCCTCCTTTACTGCATCCCTCGCTCCCTCACATTGAAGAATTAACACACAATTTGCGTCTATATGAAATACTATGTATTCCCTGCATTGTCCTTGTAAATCGAGATACGTTTCTACGGAAACGATAGAATTTTCTTTGGGGTTCCAAGTATCTCTTTTCCGATATATTATTCCTCCTTTACTGCATTCCTCGCTCCCTCACATTGACGAATTAACACACAATTTGTGTCCATATGAAATACTCTGGATTACCTGCATTGTTATTCTAAATCGAAATACGTTTCTACGGAAACGATAGGATTTTCTTTGGGGTTCCGAGTATCTCTTTTCCGATGCATTATTCCTCCTTTACTGCATACCTCGATCCCTCACATTGACAAATTAACACACAATTTGCGTTTATATGAAATTCTCTGTATTCCCTGCTTTGTCCTTCAAAATCGGGATTCGTTTCCACGGAAACGATAGGATTTTCTTTGGGGTTCCGAGTATCTCTTTTCCGATGCATTATTCCTCCTTTACTGCATCCCTCGCTCCCTCACATTGACGAATTAACACACAATTTGCGTCCATATGAAATACTCTGGATTCCCTGCATTGTCCTTGTAAATCGAGATACGTTTCTACGGAAACGATAGGATTTTCTTTGGGGTTCCGAGTATCTCTTTTCCGATGCATTATTCCTCCTTTACTGCATACCTCGCTCCCTCAAATTGACAAATTAACACACAATTTTCGTCAATATGAAAATCTCTGGATTCCCTGCATTGTCCTTCTAAATCGGGATTCGTTTCTACAGAAACGATAGGAATTTCTTTGGGGTTCCGAGTATCTCTTTTCCGATGCATTATTCCTCCTTTACTGCATCCCTCGCTCCCTCACATTGACGAATTAACACACAATTTGCGTCCATATGAAATACTCTGGATTCCCTGCATTGTCCTTCTAAATCGAGATACGTTTCTACGGAAATGATAGGATTTTCTTTGGGGTTCCGGGTATCTCTTTTCCGATGCATTATTCCTCCCTTACTGCATCCCTCGCTCAACCACATTGACGAATTAACACACAATTTGCGTCCATATGAAATACTCTGGATTCCCTGCATTGTCCTTGTCAATCGAGATACGTTTCTACGGAAACGATAGGATTTTCTTTGGGGTTCCGAGTATCTCTTTTCCGATGCATTATTCCTCCTTTACTGCATACCTCGCTCCCTCACATTGACAAATTAACACACAATTTTCGTCAATATGAAATTCTCTGGATTCCCTGCATTGTCCTTCTAAATCGGGATTCGTTTCTACGGAAACGATAGGATTTTCTTTGGGGTTCCGAGTATCTCTTTTCCGATGCATTATTCCTCCTTTACTGCATCCCTCGCTCCCTCACATTGACGAATTAACACACAATTTGCGTCCATATGAAATACTCTGGTTTCCCTGCATTGTCCTTCTAAATCGAGATACGTTTCTACGGAAACAATAGGATTTTCTTTTGGGTTCCGAGTATCTCTTTTCCGATGCATTATTCCTCCTTTACTGCATCCCTCGCTCCCCCACATTGACGAATTAACACACAATTTGCGTCCATATGAAATACTCTGGATTCCCGGCATTGACCTTCTAAATCGAGACACGTTTCTACGGCTAAGATAGGATTTTCTTTGGGTTTAAGAGTATCTCTTTTCCGATGCTTTATTCCTCCTTTACTGCATTCCTCGCTCCCTCACATTGACGAATTAACACACAATTTGCGTCCATATGAAATACTCTGGATTCCCTGCATTATCCTTCTAAATCGAGATACGTTTCTACGGAAAGGATAGGATTTTCTTTGGGGTTCCGAGTATCTCTTTTCCGATGCATTATTCCTCCTTTACTGCATCCCTCGCTCCCTCACATTGACGAATTAACACCCAATTTGCGTCCATATGAAATACTCTGGATACCCTGCATTGTCCTTCTAAATCGAGATACGTTTCTACGGAAACGATAGGATTTTCTTTGGTGTTCCAAGTATCTCTTTTCCGATACATTATTCCTCCTTTAGTGCATCACTCGCTCCCTCACATTGACCAATTAACACACAATTTGCGTCCATATGAAATACTCTGGATTCCCTGCATTGTCCTTCTAAATCGAGATACGTTTCTACGGAAACGATAGGATTTTCTTTGGGGTTCCGAGTATCTCTTTTCCGATGCATTATTCCTCCTTTACTGCATGCCTCGCACCCTCACATTGAAGAATTAACACACAATTTGCGTCCATATGAAATCATCTGGATTATCTGCATTGTCCTTCTAAATCAGGATTCGTTTCCACGGAAACGGTAGGATTTTCTTTGGGGTTCCGAGTATCTCTTTTCCGATGCATTATTCCTCCTTTACTGCATACCTCGCTCCCTCACATTGACAAATTAACACACAATTTGCGTCCATATGAAATTCTCTGGATTATCTGCATTGTACTTCTAAATCGGGATTCGTTTCCACGGAAACGGTAGGATTTTCGTTGGGGTTCCGAGTATCTCTTTTCCGATGCATTATTCCTCCTTTACTGCATCCCTCGCTCAACCACATTGACGAATTAACACACAATTTGCGTCCATATGAAATACTCTGGATTCCCTGCATTGTCCTTGTCAATCGAGATACGTTTCTACGGAAACGATAGGATTTTCTTTGGGGTTCCGAGTATCTCTTTTCCGATGCATTATTCCTCCTTTACTGCATACCTCGCTCCCTCACATTGACAAATTAACACACAATTTTCGTCAATATGAAATTCTCTGGATTCCCTGCATTGTCCTTCTAAATCGGGATTCGTTTCTACGGAAACGATAGGATTTTCTTTGGGGTTCCGAGTATCTCTTTTCCGATGCATTATTCCTCCTTTACTGCATCCCTCGCTCCCTCACATTGACGAATTAACACACAATTTGCGTCCATATGAAATACTCTGGTTTCCCTGCATTGTCCTTCTAAATCGAGATACGTTTCTACGGAAACAATAGGATTTTCTTTTGGGTTCCGAGTATCTCTTTTCCGATGCATTATTCCTCCTTTACTGCATCCCTCGCTCCCCCACATTGACGAATTAACACACAATTTGCGTCCATATGAAATACTCTGGATTCCCGGCATCGACCTTCTAAATCGAGACACGTTTCTACGGCTAAGATAGGATTTTCTTTGGGTTTAAGAGTATCTCTTTTCCGATGCTTTATTCCTCCTTTACTGCATTCCTCGCTCCCTCACATTGACGAATTAACACACAATTTGCGTCCATATGAAATACTCTGGATTCCCTGCATTATCCTTCTAAATCGAGATACGTTTCTACGGAAAGGATAGGATTTTCTTTGGGGTTCCGAGTATCTCTTTTCCGATGCATTATTCCTCCTTTACTGCATCCCTCGTTCCCTCACATTGACGAATTAACACCCAATTTGCGTCCATATGAAATACTCTGGATACCCTGCATTGTCCTTCTAAATCGAGATACGTTTCTACGGAAACGATAGGATTTTCTTTGGGGTTCCAAGTATCTCTTTTCCGATACATTATTCCTCCTTTAGTGCATCACTCGCTCCCTCACATTGACCAATTAACACACAATTTGCGTCCATATGAAATACTCTGGATTCCCTGCATTGTCCTTCTAAATCGAGATACGTTTCTACGGAAACGATAGGATTTTCTTTGGGGTTCCGAGTATCTCTTTTCCGATGCATTATTCCTCCTTTACTGCATGCCTCGCACCCTCACATTGAAGAATTAACACACAATTTGCGTCCATATGAAATCATCTGGATTATCTGCATTGTCCTTCTAAATCAGGATTCGTTTCCACAGAAACGGTAGGATTTTCTTTGGGGTTCCGAGTATCTCTTTTCCGATGCATTATTCCTCCTTTACTGCATACCTCGCTCCCTCACATTGACAAATTAACACACAATTTGCGTCCATATGAAATTCTCTGGATTATCTGCATTGTACTTCTAAATCGGGATTCGTTTCCACGGAAACGGTAGGATTTTCGTTGGGGTTCCGAGTATCTCTTTTCCGATGCATTATTCCTCCTTTACTGCATCCCTCGCTCCCTCACATTGACGAATTAACACACAATTTGCGTCCATATGAAATACTCTGGATTCCCTGCATTGTCCTTCTAAATCGAGATACGTTTCTACGGAAACGATAGGATTTTCTTTGGGGTTCCAAGTATCTCTTTTCCGATACATTATTCCTCCTTTACTGCATCCCTCGCTCCCTCACATAGACGAATTAACACACAATTTGCGTCCATATGAAATACTCTGGATTCCCTGCATTTTCCTTCTAAATCGAGATACGTTTCTACGGAAACGATAGGATTTTCTTTGGGGTTAAGAGTATGTCTTGTCCGATGCATTATTCCTCCTTTACTGCATTCCTCGCTCCCTCATATTGTTGAATTAACACACAATTTGTGTCCATATGAAATACTCTGGATTCCCTGCATTCTTCTTCTAAATCGAAATACGTTTCTACGGAAACGATAGGATTTTCTTTGGGGTTCCGAGTATCTCTTTTCCGATTAATTATTCCTCCTTTACTGCATCCCTCGCTCACTCACATTGAAGAATTAACACACAATTTGCGTCTATATGAAATACTATGTATTCCCTGCATTGTCCTTGTAAATCGAGATTCGTTTCTACGGAAACGATAGGATTTTCTTTGGGGTTCCAAGTATCTCTTTTCCGATACATTATTCCTCCTTTACTGCATCACTCGCTCCCTCACATTGACCAATTAACACACAATTTGCGTCCATATGAAATACTCTGGATTCCCTGCATTGTCCTTCTAAATCGAGATACGTTTCTACGGAAGCGATAGGATTTTCTTTGGGGTTCCGAGTATCACTTTTCCGATGCATTATTCCTCCTTTACTGCATCCCTCGCTCCCTCACATTGAAGAATTAACACACAATTTGCGTCCATATGAAATACTCTGGATTCCCTGCATTGTCCTCCTAAATCGAGATACGTTTCTACGGAAACGATAGGATTTTCTTTGGGGTTCCGAGTATCTCTTTTCCGATGCATTATTCCTCCTTTACTGCATCCCTCGCTCCCTCACATTGACGAAATAACACACAATTTGAGTCCATATGAAATACTCTGGATTCCCTGCATTGTCCTTCTAAATCGAGATACGTTTCTACGGAAACGATAGGATTTCTTTGGGGTTCCAAGTATCTCTTTTCCGATACATTATTCCTCCTTTACTGCATCCCTCGCTCCCTCACATTGACGAATTAACACACAATTTGCGTCCATATGAAATACTCTGGATTCCCTGCATTTGCCTTCTAAATCGAGATACGTTTCTACGGAAACGATAGGATTTTCTTTGGGGTTAAGAGTATGTCTTGTCCGATGCATTATTCCACCTTTACTGCATTCCTCGCTCCCTCACATTGACGAATTAACACACAATTTGTGTCCATATGAAATACTCTGGATTCCCTGCATTGTTCTTCTAAATCGAAATACGTTACTACGGAAACGATAGGATTTTCTTTGGGGTTCCGAGTATCTCTTTTCCGATGCATTATTCCTCCTTTACTGCATCCCTCGCTCCCTCACATTGAAGAATTAACACACAATTTGCGTCTATATGAAATACTATGTATTCCCTGCATTGTCCTTGTAAATCGAGATACGTTTCTATGGAAACGATAGAATTTTCTTTGGGGTTCCAAGTATCTCTTTTCCGATATATTATTCCTCCTTTACTGCATTCCTCGCTCCCTCACATTGACGAATTAACACACAATTTGTGTCCATATGAAATACTCTGGATTACCTGCATTGTTATTCTAAATCGAAATACGTTTCTACGGAAACGATAGAATTTTCTTTGGGGTTCCGAGTATCTCTTTTCCGATGCATTATTCCTCCTTTACTGCATACCTCGCTCCCTCACATTGACAAATTAACACACAATTTGCGTCCATATGAAATTCTCTGGATTCCCTGCATTGTCCTTCTAAATCGGGATTCGTTTCCACGGAAACGATAGGATTTTTTTTGGGGTTCCGAGTATCTCTTTTCCGATGCATTATTCCACCTTTACTGCATACCTCGCTCCCTCACATTGACAAATTAACACACAATTTGCGTCCATATGAAATTCTCTGGATTAGCTGCATTGTCCTAAATCGGGATTCGTTTCCACGGAAACGGTAGGATTTTCTTTGGGGTTCCGAGTATCTCTTTTCCGATGCATTATTCCTCCTTTACTGCATCCCTCGCTCCCTCACATTGACGAATTAACACACAATTTGCGTCCATATGAAATACTCTGGATTCCCGGCATTGACCTTCTAAATCGAGACACGTTTCTACTGCTAAGATAGGATTTTCTTTGGGGTTAAGAGTATCTCTTTTCCGATGCATTATTCCTCCTTTACTGCATTCCTCGCTCCCTCACATTGACGAATTAACACACAATTTGCGTCCATATGAAATACTCTGGATTCCCTGCATTATCCTTCTAAATCGAGATACGTTTCTACGGAAAGGATAGGATTTTCTTTGGGGTTCCGAGTATCTCTTTTCCGATGCATTATTCCTCCTTTACTGCATCCCTCGCTCCCTCACATTGACGAATTAACACCCAATTTGCGTCCATATGAAATACTCTGGATTCCCTGCATTGTCCTTCTAAATCGAGATACGTTTCTACGGAAACGATAGGATTTTCTTTGGGGTTCCAAGTATCTCTTTTCCGATACATTATTCCTCCTTTAGTGCATCACTCGCTCCCTCACATTGACCAATTAACACACAATTTGCGTCCATATGAAATACTCTGGATTCCCTGCATTGTCCTTCTAAATCGAGATACGTTTCTACGGAAACGATAGGATTTTCTTTGGGGTTCCGAGTATCTCTTTTCCGATGCATTATTCCTCCTTTACTGCATGCCTCGCTCCCTCACATTGAAGAATTAACACACAATTTGCGTCCATATGAAATCATCTGGATTATCTGCATTGTCCTTCTAAATCAGGATTCGTTTCCACGGAAACGGTAGGATTTTCTTTGGGGTTCCGAGTATCTCTTTTCCGATGCATTATTCCTCCTTTACTGCATACCTCGCTCCCTCACATTGACAAATTAACACACAATTTGCGTCCATATGAAATTCTCTGGATTATCTGCATTGTCCTTCTAAATCGGGATTCGTTTCCACGGAAACGGTAGGATTTTCTTTGGGGTTCCGAGTATCTCTTTTCCGATGCATTATTCCTCCTTTACTGCATCCCTCGCTCCCTCACATTGACGAATTAACACACAATTTGCGTCCATATGAAATACTCTGGATTCCCTGCATTGTCCTTCTAAATCGAGATACGTTTCTACGGAAATGATAGGATTTTCTTTGGGGTTCCAAGTATCTCTTTTCCGATACATTATTCCTCCTTTACTGCATCCCTCGCTCCCTCACATTGACGAATTAACACACAATTTGCGTCCATATGAAATACTCTGGATTCCCTGCATTTACCTTCTAAATCGAGATACGTTTCTACGGAAACGATAGGATTTTCTTTGGGGTTAAGAGTATGTCTTGTCCGATGCATTATTCCTCCTTTACTGCATTCCTCGCTCCCTCACATTGTTGAATTAACACACAATTTGTGTCCATATGAAATACTCTGGATTCCCTGCATTCTTCTTCTAAATCGAAATACGTTTCTACGGAAACGATAGGATTTTCTTTGGGGTTCCGAGTATCTCTTTTCCGATTAATTATTCCTCCTTTACTGCATCCCTCGCTCCCTCACATTGAAGAATTAACACACAATTTGCGTCTATATGAAATACTATGTATTCCCTGCACTGTCCTTGTAAATCGAGATTCGTTTCTACGGAAACGATAGAATTTTCTTTGGGGTTCCGAGTATCTCTTTTCCGATGCATTATTCCTCCTTCACTGCATACCTCGCTCCCTCACATTGACAAATTAACACACAATTTGCGTCCATATGAAATTCTCTGGATTATCTGCATTGTCCTTCTAAATCGGGATTCGTTTCCACGGAAACGGTAGGATTTTCTTTGGGGTTCCGAGTATCTCTTTTCAGATGCATTATTCCTCCTTTACTGCATCCCTCGCTCCCTCACATTGACGAATTAACACACAATTTGCGTCCATATGAAATACTCTGGATTCCCTGCATTGTCCTTGTAAATCGAGATACGTTTCTACGGAAACGATAGGATTTTCTTTGGGGTTCCGAGTATCTCTTTTCCGATGCATTATTCCTCCTTTACTGCATCCCTCGCTCCCCCACATTGACGAATTAACACACAATTTGCGTCCATATGAAATACTCTGGATTCCCGGCATTGTCCTTCTAAATCGAGATACGTTTCTACGGATAAGATAGGATATTCTTTGGGGTTAAGAGTATCTCTTTTCCGATGCATTATTCCTCCTTTACTGCATGCCTCGCTCCCTCACATTGAAGAATTAACACACAATTTGCGTCCATATGAAATCATCTGGATTTTCTGCATTGTCCTTCTAAATCAGGATTCGTTTCCACGGAAACGGTAGGATTTTCTTTGGGGTTCCGAGTATCTCTTTTCCGATGCATTATTCCTCCTTTACTGCATACCTCGCTCCCTCACATTGACAAATTAACACACAATTTGCGTCCATATGAAATTCTCTGGATTATCTGCATTGTCCTTCTAAATCGGGATTCGTTTCCACGGAAACGATAGGATTTTTTTTGGGGTTCCGAGTATCTCTTTTCCGATGCATTATTCCACCTTTACTGCATACCTCGCTCCCTCACATTGACAAATTAACACACAATTTGCGTCCATATGAAATTCTCTGGATTAGCTGCATTGTCCTAAATCGGGATTCGTTTCCACGGAAACGGTAGGATTTTCTTTGGGGTTCCGAGTATCTCTTTTCCGATGCATTATTCCTCCTTTACTGCATCCCTCGCTCCTTCACATTGACGAATTAACACACAATTTGCGTCCATATGAAATACTCTGGATTCCCGGCATTGACCTTCTAAATCGAGACACGTTTCTACGGCTAAGATAGGATTTTCTTTGGGGTTAAGAGTATCTCTTTTCCGATGCATTATTCCTCCTTTACTGCATTCCTCGCTCCCTCACATTGACGAATTAACACACAATTTGCGTCCATATGAAATACTCTGGATTCCCTGCATTTTCCTTCTAAATCGAGATACGTTTCTACGGAAACGATAGGATTTTCTTTGGGGTTAAGAGTATGTCTTGTCCGATGCATTATTCCTCCTTTACTGCATTCCTCGCTCCCTCACATTGTTGAATTAACACACAATTTGTGTCCATATGAAATACTCTGGAATCCCTGCATTCTTCTTCTAAATCGAAATACGTTTCTACGGAAACGATAGGATTTTCTTTGGGGTTCCGAGTATCTCTTTTCCGATTAATTATTCCTCCTTTACTGCATCCCTCGCTCCCTCACATTGAAGAATTAACACACAATTTGCGTCTATATGAAATACTATGTATTCCCTGCACTGTCCTTGTAAATCGAGATTCGTTTCTACGGAAACGATAGAATTTTCTTTGGGGTTCCGAGTATCTCTTTTCCGATGCATTATTCCTCCTTCACTGCATACCTCGCTCCCTCACATTGACAAATTAACACACAATTTGCGTCCATATGAAATTCTCTGGATTATGTGCATTGTCCTTCTAAATCGGGATTCGTTTCCACGGAAACGGTAGGATTTTCTTTGGGGTTCCGAGTATCTCTTTTCAGATGCATTATTCCTCCTTTACTGCATCCCTCGCTCCCTCACATTGACGAATTAACACACAATTTGCGTCCATATGAAATACTCTGGATTCCCTGCATTGTCCTTGTAAATCGAGATACGTTTCTACGGAAACGATAGGATTTTCTTTGGGGTTCCGAGTATCTCTTTTCCGATGCATTATTCCTCCTTTACTGCATCCCTCGCTCCCCCACATTGACGAATTAACACACAATTTGCGTCCATATGAAATACTCTGGATTCCCGGCATTGTCCTTCTAAATCGAGATACGTTTCTACGGATAAGATAGGATATTCTTTGGGGTTAAGAGTATCTCTTTTCCGATGCATTATTCCTCCTTTACTGCATGCCTCGCTCCCTCACATTGAAGAATTAACACACAATTTGCGTCCATATGAAATCATCTGGATTTTCTGCATTGTCCTTCTAAATCAGGATTCGTTTCCACGGAAACGGTAGGATTTTCTTTGGGGTTCCGAGTATCTCTTTTCCGATGCATTATTCCTCCTTTACTGCATACCTCGCTCCCTCACATTGACAAATTAACACACAATTTGCGTCCATATGAAATTCTCTGGATTATCTGCATTGTCCTTCTAAATCGGGATTCGTTTCCACGGAAACGGTAGGATTTTCTTTGGGGTTCCGAGTATCTCTTTTCCGATGCATTATTCCTCCTTTACTGCATCCCTCGCTCCCTCACATTGACGAATTAACACACAATTTGCGTCCATATGAAATACTCTGGATTCCCTGCATTGTCCTTGTAAATCGAGATACGTTTCTACGGATACGTTAGGATTTTCTTTGGGGTTCCGAGTATCTCTTTTCCGATGCATTATTCCTCCTTTACTGCATACCTCGCTCCCTTACATTGACAAATTAACACACAATTTTCGTCAATATGAAATTCTCTGGATTTTCTGCATTGTCCTTCTAAATCGAGATACGTTTCTACGGAAACGATAGGATTTTCTTTGGGGTTCCGAGAATCTCTTTTCCGATGCATTATTCCTCCTTCACTGCATACCTCGCTCCCTCACATTGACGAATTAACACACAATTTGCGTCCATATGAAATACTCTGGATTCCCTGCATTCTTCTTCTAAATCGAAATACGTTTCTACGGAAACGATAGGATTTTCTTTGGGGTTCCGAGTATCTCTTTTCCGATGCATTATTCCTCCTTTACTGCATCCCTCGCTCCCTCACATTGAAGAATTAACACACAATTTGCGTCTATATGAAATACTATGTATTCCCTGCATTGTCCTTGTAAATCGAGATTCGTTTCTACGGAAACGATAGAATTTTCTTTGGGGTTCCGAGTATCTCTTTTCCGATGCATTATTCCTCCTTCACTGCATACCTCGCTCCCTCACATTGACAAATTAACACACAATTTGCGTCCATATGATATTCTCTGGATTATCAGCTTTGTCCTTCTAAATCGGGATTCGTTTCCACGGAAACGGTAGGATTTTCTTTGGGGTTCCGAGTATCTCTTTTCCGATGCATTATTCCTCCTTTACTGCATCCCTCGCTCCCTCACATTGACGAATTAACACACAATTTGCGTCCATATGAAATACCCTGGATTCCCTGCATTGTCCTTCTAAATCGAGATACGTTTCTACGGAAACGATAGGATTTTCTTTGGGGTTCCGAGTATCTCTTTTCCGATGCATTATTCCTCCTTTACTGCATCCCTCGCTCCCCCACATTGACGAATTAACACACAATTTGCGTCCATATGAAATACTCTGGATTCCCTGCATTATCCTTCTAAATCGAGATACGTTTCTACGGAAACGATAGGATTTTCTTTGGGGTTCCGAGTATCTCTTTTCCGATACATTGTTCCTCCTTTACTGCATCACTCGCTCCCTCACATTGACCAATTAACACACAATTTGCGTCCATATGAAATACTCTGGATTCCCTGCTTTGTCCTTCTAAATCGAGATACGTTTCTATGGAAACGATAGGATTTTCTTTGGGGTTCCGAGTTTCTCTTTTCCGATGCATTATTCCTCCTTTACTGCATCCCTCGCTCCCTCACATTGCCGAATTAACACACAATTTGCGTCCATATGAAATACTCTGGGTTCCCTGCATTATCTTTCTAAAACGAGATACGTTTCTACGGAAACGATAGGATATCTTTGGGGTTCCAAGTATATCTTTTCCGATACATTATTCCTCCTTTACTGCATCCCTCGCTCCCTCACATTGACGAATTAACACACAATTTGCGTCCATATGAAATACTCTGGATTCCCTGCATTTTCCTTCTAAATCGAGATACGTTTCTACGGAAACGATAGGACTTTCTTTGGGGTTAAGAGTATGTCTTGTCCGATGCATTATTCCACCTTTACTGCATTCCTCGCTCCCTCACATTGACGAATTAACACACAATTTGTGTCCATATGAAATACTCTGGATTCCCTGCATTGTTCTTCTAAATCGAAATACGTTTCTACGGAAACGATAGGATTTTCTTTGGGGTTCCGAGTATCTCTTTTCCGATGCATTATTCCTCCTTTACTGCATCCCTCGCTCCCTCACATTGAAGAATTAACACACAATCTGCGTCCATATGAAATTCTCTGGATTCCCTGCATTGTCCTTCTAAATCGGGATTCGTTTCCACGGAAACGATAGGATTTTCTTTGGGGTTCCGAGTATCTCTTTTCCGATGCATTATTCCTCCTTTACTGCATACCTCGCTCCCTCACATTGACAAATTAACACACAATTTGCGTCCATATGAAATTCTCTGGATTATCTGCATTGTCCTTCTAAATCGGGATTCGTTTCCACGGAAACGGTAGGATTTTCTTTGGGGTTCCGAGTATCTCTTTTCCGATGCATTATTCCTCCTTTACTGCATCCCTCGCTCCCTCACATTGACGAATTAACACACAATTTGCGTCCATATGAAATACTCTGGATTCCCTGCATTGTCCTTGTAAATCGAGATACGTTTCTACGGATACGATAGGATTTTCTTTGGCGTTCCGAGTATCTCTTTTCCGATGCATTATTCCTCCTTTACTGCATACCTCGCTCCCTCACATTGACAAATTAACACACAATTTTCGTCAATATGAAATTCTCTGGATTTTCTGCATTGTCCTTCTAAATCGAGATACGTTTCTACGGAAACGATAGGATTTTCTTTGGGGTTCCGAGTATCTCTTTTCCGATGCAATATTCCTCCTTCACTGCATACCTCGCTCCCTCACATTGACGAATTAACACACAATTTGCGTCCATATGAAATACTCTGGATTCCCTGCATTCTTCTTCTAAATCGAAATACGTTTCTACGGAAACGATAGGATTTTCTTTGGGGTTCTGAGTATCTCTTTTCCGATGCATTATTCCTCCTTTACTGCATCCCTCGCTCCCTCACATTGACGAATTAACACACAATTTGCGTCTATATGAAATACTATGTATTCCCTGCATTGTCCTTGTAAATCGAGATTCGTTTCTACGGAAACGATAGAATTTTCTTTGGGGTTCCGAGTATCTCTTTTCCGATGCATTATTCCTCCTTCACTGCATACCTCGCTCCCTCACATTGACAAATTAACACACAATTTGCGTCCATATGAAATTCTCTGGATTATCAGCATTGTCCTTCTAAATCGGTATTCGTTTCCACGGAAACGGTAGGATTTTCTTTGGGGTTCCGAGTATCTCTTTTCCGATGCATTATTCCTCCTTTACTGCATCCCTCGCTCCCTCACATTGACGAATTAACACACAATTTGCGTCCATATGAAATACCCTGGATTCCCTGCATTGTCCTTCTAAATCGAGATACGTTTCTACGGAAACGATAGGATTTTCTTTGGGGTTCCGAGTATCTCTTTTCCGATGCATTATTCCTCCTTTACTGCATCCCTCGCTCCCCCACATTGACCAATTAACACACAATTTGCGTCCATATGAAATACTCTGGATTCCCTGCATTGTCCTTCTAAATCGAGATACGTTTCTACGGAAACGATAGGATTTTCTTTGGGGTTCCGAGTATCTCTTTTCCGATACATTATTCCTCCTTTACTGCATCACTCGCTCCCTCACATTGACCAATTAACACACAATTTGCGTCCATATGAAATACTCTGGATTCCCTGCTTTGTCCTTCTAAATCGAGATACGTTTCTACGGAAACGATAGGATGTTCTTTGGGGTTCCGAGTATCTCTTTTCCGATGCATTATTCCTCCTTTACTGCATCCCTCGCTCCCTCACATTGAAGAATTAACACACAACTTGCGTCCATATGAAATACTCTGGATTCCCTGCATTGTCCTCCTAAATCGAGATACGTTTCTACGGAAACGATAGGATTTTCTTTGGGGTTCCGAGTATCTCTTTTCCGATGCATTATTCCTCCTTTACTGCATCCCTCGCTCCCTCACATTGACGAAATAACACACAATTTGCGTCCATATGAAATACTCTGGATTCCCTGCATTGTCCTTCTAAATCGAGATACGTTTCTACGGAAACGATAGGATATCTTTGGGGTTCCAAGTATCTCTTTTCCGATACATTATTCCTCCTTTACTGCATCCCTCGCTCCCTCACATTGACGAATTAACACACAATTTGCGTCCATATGAAATACTCTGGATTCCCTGCATTTTCCTTCTAAATCGAGATACGTTTCTACGGAAACGATAGGATTTTCTTTGGGGTTAAGAGTATGTCTTGTCCGATGCATTATTCCACCTTTACTGCATTCCTCGCTCCCTCACATTGACGAATTAACACACAATTTGTGTCCATATGAAATACTCTGGATTCCCTGCATTGTTCTTCTAAATCGAAATACGTTTCTACGGAAACGATAGGATTTTCTTTGGGGTTCCGAGTATCTCTTTTCCGATGCATTATTGCTCCTTTACTGCATCCCTCGCTCCCTCACATTGAAGAATTATCACACAATCTGCGTCCATATGAAATTCTCTGGATTCCCTGCATTGTCCTTCTAAATCGGGATTCGTTTCCACGGAAACGATAGGATTTTCTTTGGGGTTCCGAGTATCTCTTTTCCGATGCATTATTCCTCCTTTACTGCATACCTCGCTCCCTCACATTGACAAATTAACACACAATTTGCGTCCATATGAAATTCTCTGGATTATCTGCATTGTCCTTCTAAATCGGGATTCGTTTCCACGGAAACGGTAGGATTTTCTTTGGGGTTCCGAGTATCTTTTTTCCGATGCATTATTCCTCCTTTACTGCATCCCTCGCTCCCTCACATTGACGAATTGACACCCAATTTGCGTCCATATGAAATACTCTGGATTCCCTGCATTGTCCTTGTAAATCGAGATACGTTTCTACGGAAACGATAGGATTTTCTTTGGGGTTCCGAGTATCTCTTTTCCGATGCATTATTCCTCCTTTACTGCATCCCTCGCTCCCTCACATTGACGAATTAACACACAATTTGCGTCCATATGAAATACTCTGGATTCCCTGCATTGTCCTTCTAAATCGAGATACGTTTCTACGGAAACGATAGGATTTTCTTTGGGGTTCCGGGTATCTCTTTTCCGATGCATTATTCCTCCTTTACTGCATCCCTCGCTCAACCACATTGACAAATTAACACACAATTTGCGTCCATATGGAATACTCTGGATTCCCTGCATTGTCCTTGTCAATCGAGATACGTTTCTACGGAAACGATAGGATTTTCTTTGGGGTTCCGAGTATCTCTTTTCCGATGCATTATTCCTCCTTTACTGCATACCTCGCTCCCTCACATTGACAAATTAACACACAATTTTCGTCAATATAAAATTCTCTGGATTCCCTGCATTGTCCTTCTAAATCGGGATTCGTTTCTACGGAAACGATAGGATTTTCTTTGGGGTTCCGAGTATCTCTTTTCCGATGCATTATTCCTCCTTTACTGCATCCCTCGCTCCCTCACATTGACGAATTAACACACAATTTGCGTCCATATGAAATACTCTGGATTCCCTGCATTGCCCTTCTAAATCGAGATACGTTTCTACGGCTAAGATAGGATTTTCTTTGGGGTTAAGAGTATCTCTTTTCCGATGCATTATTCCTCCTTTACTGCATTCCTCGCTCCCTCACATTGACGAATTAACACACAATTTGCGTCCATATGAAATACTCTGGATTCCCTGCATTATCCTTCTAAATCGAGATACGTTTCTACGGAAAGGATAGGATTTTCTTTGGGGTTCCGAGTATCTCTTTTCCGATGCATTATTCCTCCTTTACTGCATCCCTCGCTCCCTCACATTGACGAATTAACACACAATTTGCGTCCATATGAAATACTCTGGATTCCCTGCATTGTCCTTCTAAATCGAGATACGTTTCTTCGGTAACGATAGGATTTTCTTTGGGGTTCCGAGTATCTCTTTTCCGTTGCATTATTCCTCCTTTACTGCATTCCTCGCTCTCTCACATTGACTAATTAACACACAATTTGTGTCCATATGAAATACTCTGGATTCCCTGCATTGTCCTTCTAAATCGAGATACGTTTCTACGGAAACGATAGGATTTTCTTTGGGGTTCCGAGTATCTCTTTTCCGATGCATTATTCCTCCTTTACTGCATGCCTCGCTCCCTCACATTGAAGAATTAACACACAATTTGCGTCCATATGAAATCATCTGGATTATCTGCATTGTCCTTCTAAATCAGGATTCGTTTATACGGAAACGGTAGGATTTTCTTTGGGGTTCGGAGTATCTCTTTTCCGATGCATTATTCCTCCTTTACTGCATCCCTCGCTCCCTCACATTGACGAATTAACTCACAATTTGCGTCCATATGAAATACTCTGGATTCCCTGCATTGTCCTTCTAAATCGAGATACGTTTCTACGGAAACGATAGGATTTTCTTTGGGGTTCCGAGTATCTCTTTTCCGATGCATTATTCCTCCTTTACTGCATCCCTCGCTCCCCCACATTGACGAATTAACACACAATTTGCGTCCATATGAAATACTCTGGATTCCCGGCATTGTCCTTCTAAATCGAGATACGTTTCTACGGATAAGATAGGATTTTCTTTGGGGTTAAGAGTATCTCTTTTCCGATGCATTATTCCTCCTTTACTGCATTCCTCGCTCCCTCACATTGACGAATTAACACACAATTTGCGTCCATATGAAATACTCTGGATTCCCTGCATTATCCTTCTAAATCGAGATACGTTTCTACGGAAACGATAGGATTTTCTTTGGGGTTCCGAGTATCTCTTTTCCGATGCATTATTCCTCCTTTACTGCATCCCTCGCTCCCTCACATTGACGAATTAACACACAATTTGCGTCCATATGAAATACTCTGGATTCCCTGCTTTGTCCTTCTAAATCGAGATACGTTTCTACGGAAACGATAGGATTTTCTTTGGGGTTCCGAGTATCTCTTTTCCGATGCATTATTCGTCCTTTACTGCATCCCTCGCTCACTCACATTGACGAAATAACACACAATTTGCGTCCATATGAAATACTCTGGATTCCCTGCATTGTCCTTCTAAATCGAGATACGTTTCTACGGAAACGATAGGATTTCTTTGGGGTTCCAAGTATCTCTTTTCCGATACATTATTCCTCCTTTACTGCATCCCTCGCTCCCTCACATTGACGAATTAACACACAATTTGCGTCCATATGAAATACTCTGGATTCCCTGCATTTTCCTTCTAAATCGAGATACGTTTCTACGGAAACGATAGGATTTTCTTTGGGGTTAAGAGTATGTCTTGTCCGTTGCATTATTCCACCTTTACTGCATTCCTCGCTCCCTCACATTGACGAATTAACACACAATTTGTGTCCATATGAAATACTCTGGATTCCCTGCATTGTTCTTCTAAATCGAAATACGTTTCTACGGAAACGATAGGATTTTCTTTGGGGTTCCGAGTATCTCTTTTCCGATGCATTATTCCTCCTTTACTACATCCCTCGCTCCCTCACATTGAAGAATTAACACACAATTTGCGTCTATATGAAATACTATGTATTCCCTGCATTGTCCTTGTAAATCGAGATACGTTTCTACGGAAACGATAGAATTTTCTTTGGGGTTCCAAGTATCTCTTTTCCGATATATTATTCCTCCTTTACTGCATTCCTCGCTCCCTCACATTGACGAATTAACACACAATTTGTGTCCATATGAAATACTCTGGATTACCTGCATTGTTATTCTAAATCGAAATACGTTTCTACGGAAACGATAGGATTTTCTTTGGGGTTCCGAGTATCTCTTTTCCGATGCATTATTCCTCATTTACTGCATACCTCGCTCCCTCACATTGACAAATTAACACACAATTTGCGTCCATAAGAAATTCTCTGGATTCCCTGCATTGTCCTTCTAAATCGGGATTCGTTTCCACGGAAACGATAGGATTTTCTTTGGGGTTCCGAGTATCTCTTTTCCGATGCATTATTCCTCCTTTACTGCATACCTCGCTCCCTCACATTGACAAATTAACACACAATTTGCGTCCATATGAAATTCTCTGGATTATCTGCATTGTCCTTCTAAATCGGGATTCGTTTCCACGGAAACGGTAGGATTTTCTTTGGGGTTCCGAGTATCTCTTTTCCGATGCATTATTCCTCGTTTACTGCATCCCTCGCTCCCTCACATTGACGAATTAACACACAATTTGCGTCCATATGAAATACTCTGGATTCCCTGCATTGTCCTTGTAAATCGAGATACGTTTCTACGGAAACGATAGGATTTTCTTTGGGGTTCCGAGTATCTCTTTTCCGATGCATTATTCCTCCTTTACTGCATACCTCGCTCCCTCACATTGACAAATTAACACACAATTTTCGTCAATATGAAATTCTCTGGATTCCCTGCATTGTCCTTCTAAATCGGGATTCGTTTCTACGGAAACGATAGGATTTTCTTTGGGGTTCCGAGTATCTCTTTTCCGATGCATTATTCCTCCTTTACTGCATCCCTCGCTCCCTCACATTGACGAATTAACACACAATTTGCGTCCATATGAAATACTCTGGATTCCCTGCATTGTCCTTCTAAATCGAGATACGTTTCTACGGAAACGACAGGATTTTCTTTTGGGTTCCGAGTATCTCTTTTCCGATCCATTATTCCTCCTTTACTGCATCCCTCGCTCCCCCACATTGACGAATTAACACACAATTTGCGTCCATATGAAATACTCTGGATTCCCGGCATTGTCCTTCTAAATCGAGACACGTTTCTACGGCTAAGATAGAATTTTCTTTGGGGTTAAGAGTATCTCTTTTCCGATGCATTATTCCCCCTTTACTGCGTTACTCGCTCCCTCACATTGACCAATTAACACACAATTTGCGTCCATATGAAATACTCTGGATTCCCTGCATTATCCTTCTAAATCGAGATACGTTTCTACGGAAAGGATAGGATTTTCTTTGGGGTTCCGAGTATCTCTTTTCCGATGCATTATTCCTCCTTTACTGCATCCCTCGCTCCCTCACATTGACGAATTGACACACAATTTGCGTCCATATGAAATACTCTGGATTCCCTGCATTGTCCTTCTAAATCGAGATACGTTTCTACGGAAACGATAGGATTTTCTTTGGGGTTCCAAGTATCTCTTTTCCGATACATTATTCCTCCTTTACTGCATCACTCGCTCCCTCACATTGACCAATTAACACACAATTTGCGTCCATATGAAATACTCTGGATTCCCTGTATTGTCCTTCTAAATCGAGATACGTTTCTACGGAAACGATAGGATTTTCTTTGGGGTTCCGAGTATCTCTTTTCCGATGCATTATTCCTCCTTTACTGCATGCCTCGCTCCCTCACATTGACGAATTAACACACAATTTGCGTCCATATGAAATCATCTGGATTATCTGCATTGTCCTTCTAAATCAGGATTCGTTTCCACGGAAACGGTAGGATTTTCTTTGGGGTTCCGAGTATCTCTTTTCCGATGCATTATTCCTCCTTCACTGCATACCTTGCTCCCTCACATTGACAAATTAACACACAATTTGCGTCCATATGAAATACTCTGGAATCCCTGCATTGTCCTTCTAAATCGAGATACGTTTCTACGGAAACGATAGGATTTTCTTTGGGGTTCCAAGTATCTCTTTTCCGATACATTATTCCTCCTTTACTGCATCACTCGCTCCTTCACATTGACCAATTAACACACAATTTGCGTCCATATGAAATACTCTGGATTCCCTGCATTGTCCTTCTAAATCGAGATACGTTTCTACGGAAACGATAGGATTTTCTTTGGGGTTCCGAGTATCTCTTTTCCGATGCATTATTCCTCCTTTACTGCATCCCTCGCTCCCTCACATTGACGAATTAACACACAATTTGCGTCCATATGAAATACTCTGGATTCCCTGCATTGTCCTCCTAAATCGAGAAACGTTTCTACGGAAACGATAGGATTTTCTTTGGGGTTCCGAGTATCTCTTTTCCGATGCATTATTCCTCCTTTACTGCATCCCTCGCTCCCTCACATTGACGAAATAACACACAATTTGCGTCCATATGAAATACTCTGGATTCCCCGCATTGTCCTTCTAAATCGAGATACGTTTTTACGGAAACGATAGGATTTCTTTGGGGTTCCAAGTATCTCTTTTCCGATACATTATTCCTCCTTTACTGCATCCCTCGCTCCCTCACATTGACGAATTAACACACAATTTGCGTCCATATGAAATACTCTGGATTCCCTGCATTTTCCTTCTAAATCGAGATACGTTTCTACGGAAACGATAGGATTTTCTTTGGGGTTAAGAGTATGTCTTGTCCGATGCATTATTCCACCTTTACTGCATTCCTCGCACCCTCACATTGACGAATTAACACACAATTTGTGTCCATATGAAATACTCTGGATTCCCTGCATTGTTCTTCTAAATCGAAATACGTTTCTACGGAAACGATAGGATTTTCTTTGGGGTTCCGAGTATCTCTTTTCCGATGCATTATTCCTCATTTACTGCATCCCTCGCTCCCTCACATTGAAGAATTAACACACAATTTGCTCTATATGAAATACCATGTATTCCCTGCATTGTCCTTGTAAATCGAGATACGTTTCTACGGAAACGATAGAATTTTCTTTGGCGTTCCAAGTATCTCTTTTCCGATATATTATTCCTCCCTTACTGCATTCCTCGCTCCCTCACATTGACGAATTAACACACAATTTGCGTCCATATGAAATACTCTGGATTCCCTGCATTGTCCTTCTAAATCGAGATACGTTTCTACGGAAACGATAGGATTTTCTTTGGGGTTCCAAGTATCTCTTTTCCGATACATTATTCCTCCTTTACTGCATCACTCGCTCCCTCACATTGACCAATTAACACACAATTTGCGTCCATATGAAATACTCTGGATTCCCTGCATTGTCCTTCTAAATCGAGATACGTTTCTACGGAAACGATAGGATTTTCTTTGGGGTTCCGAGTATCTCTTTTCCGATGCATTATTCCTCCTTTACTGCATGCCTCGCTCCCTCACATTGAAGAATTAACACACAATTTGCGTCCATATGAAATCATCTGGATTATCTGCATTGTCCTTCTAAATCAGGATTCGTTTATACGGAAACGGTAGGATTTTCTTTGGGGTTCGGAGTATCTCTTTTCCGATGCATTATTCCTCCTTTACTGCATCCCTCGCTCCCTCACATTGACGAATTAACTCACAATTTGCGTCCATATGAAATACTCTGGATTCCCTGCATTGTCCTTCTAAATCGAGATACGTTTCTACGGAAACGATAGGATTTTCTTTGGGGTTCCGAGTATCTCTTTTCCGATGCATTATTCCTCCTTTACTGCATCCCTCGCTCCCCCACATTGACGAATTAACACACAATTTGCGTCCATATGAAATACTCTGGATTCCCGGATTTGTCCTTCTAAATCGAGATACGTTTCTACGGATAAGATAGGATTTTCTTTGGGGTTAAGAGTATCTCTTTTCCGATGCATTATTCCTCCTTTACTGCATTCCTCGCTCTCTCACATTGACGAATTAACACACAATTTGCGTCCATATGAAATACTCTGGATTCCCTGCATTGTCCTTCTAAATCGAGATACGTTTCTACGGAAACGATAGGATTTTCTTTGGGGTTCCAAGTATCTCTTTTCCGATACATTATTCCTCCTTTACTGCATCACTCGCTCCCTCACATTGACCAATTAACACACAATTTGCGTCCATATGAAATACTCTGGATTCCCTGCATTGTCCTTCTAAATCGAGATACGTTTCTACGGAAACGATAGGATTTTCTTTGGGGTTCCGAGTATCTCTTTTCCGATGCATTATTCCTCCTTTACTGCATGCCTCGCTCCCTCACATTGAAGAATTAACACACAATTTGCGTCCATATGAAATCATCTGGATTATCTGCATTGTCCTTCTAAATCAGGATTCGTTTATACGGAAACGGTAGGATTTTCTTTGGGGTTCGGAGTATCTCTTTTCCGATGCATTATTCCTCCTTTACTGCATCCCTCGCTCCCTCACATTGACGAATTAACTCACAATTTGCGTCCATATGAAATACTCTGGATTCCCTGCATTGTCCTTCTAAATCGAGATACGATTCTACGGAAACGATAGGATTTTCTTTGGGGTTCCGAGTATCTCTTTTCCGATGCATTATTCCTCCTTTACTGCATCCCTCGCTCCCCCACATTGACGAATTAACACACAATTTGCGTCCATATGAAATACTCTGGATTCCCGGCATTGTCCTTCTAAATCGAGATACGTTTCTACGGATAAGATAGGATTTTCTTTGGGGTTAAGAGTATCTCTTTTCCGATGCATTATTCCTCCTTTACTGCATTCCTCGCTCCCTCACATTGACGAATTAACACACAATTTGCGTCCATATGAAATACTCTGGATTCCCTGCATTATCCTTCTAAATCGAGATACGTTTCTACGGAAACGATAGGATTTTCTTTGGGGTTCCGAGTATCTCTTTTCCGATGCATTATTCCTCCTTTACTGCATCCCTCGCTCCCTCACATTGACGAATTAACACACAATTTGCGTCCATATGAAATACTCTGGATTCCCTGCTTTGTCCTTCTAAATCGAGATACGTTTCTACGGAAACGATAGGATTTTCTTTGGGGTTCCGAGTATCTCTTTTCCGATGCATTATTCGTCCTTTACTGCATCCCTCGCTCACTCACATTGACGAAATAACACACAATTTGCGTCCATATGAAATACTCTGGATTCCCTGCATTGTCCTTCTAAATCGAGATACGTTTCTACGGAAACGATAGGATTTCTTTGGGGTTCCAAGTATCTCTTTTCCGATACATTATTCCTCCTTTACTGCATCCCTCGCTCCCTCACATTGACGAATTAACACACAATTTGCGTCCATATGAAATACTCAGGATTCCCTGCATTTTCCTTCTAAATCGAGATACGTTTCTACGGAAACGATAGGATTTTCTTTGGGGTTAAGAGTATGTCTTGTCCGTTGCATTATTCCACCTTTACTGCATTCCTCGCTCCCTCACATTGAAGAATTAACACACAATTTGCGTCTATATGAAATACTATGTATTCGCTGCATTGTCCTTGTAAATCGAGATACGTTTCTACGGAAACGATAGAATTTTCTTTGGGGTTCCAAGTATCTCTTTTCCGATATATTATTCCTCCTTTACTGCATTCCTCGCTCCCTCACATTGACGAATTAACACACAATTTGTGTCCATATGAAATACTCTGGATTACCTGCATTGTTATTCTAAATCGAAATACGTTTCTACGGAAACGATAGGATTTTCTTTGGGGTTCCGAGTATCTCTTTTCCGATGCATTATTCCTCATTTACTGCATACCTCGCTCCCTCACATTGACAAATTAACACACAATTTGCGTCCATATGAAATTCTCTGGATTCCCTGCATTGTCCTTCTAAATCGGGATTCGTTTCCACGGAAACGATAGGATTTTCTTTGGGGTTCCGAGTATCTCTTTTCCGATGCATTATTCCTCCTTTACTGCATACCTCGCTCCCTCACATTGACAAATTAACACACAATTTGCGTCCATATGAAATTCTCTGGATTATCTGCATTGTCCTTCTAAATCGGGATTCGTTTCCACGGAAACGGTAGGATTTTCTTTGGGGTTCCGAGTATCTCTTTTCCGATGCATTATTCCTCCTTTACTGCATCCCTCGCTCCCTCACATTGACGAATTAACACACAATTTGCGTCCATATGAAATACTCTGGATTCCCTGCATTGTCCTTGTAAATCGAGATACGTTTCTACGGAAACGATAGGATTTTCTTTGGGGTTCCGAGTATCTCTTTTCCGATGCATTATTCCTCCTTTACTGCATACCTCGCTCCCTCACATTGACAAATTAACACACAATTTTCGTCAATATGAAATTCTCTGGATTCCCTGCATTGTCCTTCTAAATCGGGATTCGTTTCTACGGAAACGATAGGATTTTCTTTGGGGTTCCGAGTATCTCTTTTCCGATGCATTATTCCTCCTTTACTGCATCCCTCGCTCCCTCACATTGACGAATTAACACACAATTTGCGTCCATATGAAATACTCTGGATTCCCTGCATTGTCTTTCTAAATCGAGATACGTTTCTACGGAAACGATAGGATTTTCTTTGGGGTTCCGTGTATCTCTTTTCCGATGCATTATTCCTCCTTTACTGCATCCCTCGCTCCCTCACATTGACGAATTAACACACAATTTGCGTCCATATGAAATACTCTGGATTCCCTGCATTGTCCTTCTAAATCGAGATACGTTTCTACGGAAACGATAGGATTTTCTTTGGGGTTCCAAGTATCTCTTTTCCGATACATTATTCCTCCTTTACTGCATCACTCGCTCCCTCACATTGACCAATTAACACACAATTTGCGTCCATATGAAATACTCTGGATTCCCTGCATTGTCCTTCTAAATCGAGATACGTTTCTACGGAAACGATAGGATTTTCTTTGGGGTTCCGAGTATCTCTTTTCCGATGCATTATTCCTCCTTTACTGCATGCCTCGCTCCCTCACATTGAAGAATTAACACACAATTTGCGTCCATATGAAATCATCTGGATTATCTGCATTGTCCTTCTAAATCAGGAATCGTTTCCACGGAAACTGTAGGATTTTCTTTGGGGTTCCGAGTATCTCTTTTCCGATGCATTATTCCTCCTTCACTGCATACCTCGCTCCCTCACATTGACAAATTAACACACAATTTGCGTCCATATGAAATACTCTGGATTCCCTGCATTGTCCTTCTAAATCGAGATACGTTTCTACGGAAACGAAAGGATTTTCTTTGGGGTTCCAAGTATCTCTTTTCCGATACATTATTCCTCCTTTACTGCATCACTCGCTCCCTCACATTGACCAATTAACACACAATTTGCGTCCATATGAAATACTCTGGATTCCCTGCATTGTCCTTCTAAATCGAGATACGTTTCTACGGAAACGATAGGATTTTCTTTGGGGTTCCGAGTATCTCTTTTCCGATGCATTATTCCTCCTTTACTGCATCCCTCGCTCCCTCACATTGACGAATTAACACACAATTTGCGTCCATATGAAATACTCTGGATTCCCTGCATTGTCCTCCTAAATCGAGAAACGTTTCTACGGAAACGATAGGATTTTCTTTGGGGTTCCGAGTATCTCTTTTCCGATGCATTATTCCTCCTTTACTGCATCCCTCGCTCCCTCACATTGACGAAATAACACACAATTTGCGTCCATATGAAATACTCTGGATTCCCCGCATTGTCCTTCTAAATCGAGATACGTTTTTACGGAAACGATAGGATTTCTTTGGGGTTCCAAGTATCTCTTTTCCGATACATTATTCCTCCTTTACTGCATCCCTCGCTCCCTCACATTGACGAATTAACACACAATTTGCGTCCATATGAAATACTCTGGATTCCCTGCATTTTCCTTCTAAATCGAGATACGTTTCTACGGAAACGATAGGATTTTCTTTGGGGTTAAGAGTATGTCTTGTCCGATGCATTATTCCACCTTTACTGCATTCCTCGCTCCCTCACATTGACGAATTAACACTCAATTTGTGTCCATATGAAATACTCTGGATTCCCTGCATTGTTCTTCTAAATCGAAATACGTTTCTACGGAAACGATAGGATTTTCTTTGGGGTTCCGAGTATCTCTTTTCCGATGCATTATTCCTCCTTTACTGCATCTCTCGCTCCCTCACATTGAAGAATTAACACACAATTTGCGTCTATATGAAATACTATGTATTCCCTGCATTGTCCTTGTAAATCGAGATACGTTTCTACGGAAACGATAGAATTTTCTTTGGGGTTCCAAGTATCTCTTTTCCGATATATTATTCCTCCCTTACTGCATTCCTCGCTCCCTCACATTGACGAATTAACACACAATTTGTGTCCATATGAAATACTCTGGATTACCTGCATTGTTATTCTAAATCGAAATACGTTTCTACGGAAACGATAGGATTTTCTTTGGGGTTCCGAGTATCTCTTTTCCGATGCATTATTCCTCCTTTACTGCATACTCGCTCCCTCACATTGACAAATTAACACACAATTTGCGTCCATATGAAATTCTCTGGATTCCCTGCATTGTCCTTCTAAATCGGGATTCGTTTCTACGGAAACGACAGGATTTTCTTTGGGGTTCCGAGTATCTCTTTTCCGATGCATTATTCCTCCTTTACTGCATCCCTCGCTCCCTCACATTGACGAATTAACACACAATTTGCGTCCATATGAAATACTCTGGATTCCCTGCATTGTCCTTGTAAATCGAGATACGTTTCTACGGAAACGATAGGATTTTCTTTGGGGTTCCGAGTATCTCTTTTCCGATGCATTATTCCTCCTTTACTGCATACCTCGCTCCCGCACATTGACAAATTAACACACAATTTTCGTCAATATGAAATTCTCTGGATTCCCTGCATTGTCCTTCTAAATCGGGATTCGTTTCTACGGAAACGATAGGATTTCCTTTGGGGTTCCGAGTATCTCTTTTCCGATGCATTATTCCTCGTTTACTGCATCCCTCGCTCCCTCACATTGACGAATTAACACACAATTTGCGTCCATATGAAATACTCTGGATTCCCGGCATTGTCCTTCTAAATCGAGACACGTTTCTACGGCTAAGATAGGATTTTCTTTGGGGTTAAGAGTATCTCTTTTCCGATGCATTATTCCTCCTTTACTGCATTCCTCGCTCCCTCACATTGACGAATTAACACACAATTTGCGTCCATATGAAATACTCTGGATTCCCTGCATTATACTTCTAAATCGAGATACGTTTCTACGGAAAGGATAGGATTTTCTTTGGGGTTCCGAGTATCTCTTTTCCGATGCATTATTCCTCCTTTACTGCATCCCTCGCTCCCTCACATTGACGAATTAACACACAATTTGCGTCCATATGAAATACTCTGGATTCCCTGCCTTGTCCTTCTAAATCGAGATACGTTTCTACGGAAACGATAGGATTTTCTTTGGGGTTCCAAGTATCTCTCTTCCGATACATTATTCCACCTTTACTGCATCACTCGCTCCCTCACATTGACCAATTAACACACAATTTGCGTCCATATGAAATACTCTGGATTCCCTGCATTGTCCTTGTAAATCGAGATACGTTTCTACGGGAATGATATGATTTTCTTTGGGGTTCCGAGTATCTCTTTTCCGATGCATTATTCCTCCTTTACTGCATGCCTCGCTCCCTCACATTGAAGAATTAACACACAATTTGCGTCCATATGAAATCATCTGGATTATCTGCATTGTCCTTCTAAATCAGGATTCGTTTCCACGGAAACGGTTGGATTTTCTTTGGGGTTCCGAGTATCTCTTTTCCGATGCATTATTCCTCCTTTACTGCATGCCTCGCTCCCTCACATTGAAGAATTTACACACAATTTGCGTCCATATGAAATCATCTGGATTATCTGCATTGTCCTTCTAAATCGGGATTCGTTTCCACGGAAACGATAGGATTTTCTTTGGGGTTCCGAGTATCTCTTTTCCGATACATTATTCCTCCTTTACTGCATCCCTCGCTCCCTCACATTGACGAATTAACACACAATTTGCGTCCATATGAAATACTCTGGATTCCCTGCATTGTCCTTCTAAATCGAGATACGTTTCTACGGAAACGATAGAATTTTCTTTGGGGTTCCAAGTATCTCTTTTCCGATATATTATTCCTCCCTTACTGCATTCCTCGCTCCCTCACATTGACGAATTAACACACAATTTGTGTCCATATGAAATACTCTGGATTACCTGCATTGTTATTCTAAATCGAAATACGTTTCTACGGAAACGATAGGATTTTCTTTGGGGTTCCGAGTATCTCTTTTCCGATGCATTATTCCTCCTTTACTGCATACTCGCTCCCTCACATTGACAAATTAACACACAATTTGCGTCCATATGAAATTCTCTGGATTCCCTGCATTGTCCTTCTAAATCGGGATTCGTTTCTACGGAAACGACAGGATTTTCTTTGGGGTTCCGAGTATCTCTTTTCCGATGCATTATTCCTCCTTTACTGCATCCCTCGCTCCCTCACATTGACGAATTAACACACAATTTGCGTCCATATGAAATACTCTGGATTCCCTGCATTGTCCTTGTAAATCGAGATACGTTTCTACGGAAACGATAGGATTTTCTTTGGGGTTCCGAGTATCTCTTTTCCGATGCATTATTCCTCCTTTACTGCATACCTCGCTCCCTCACATTGACAAATTAACACACAATTTTCGTCAATATGAAATTCTCTGGATTCCCTGCATTGTCCTTCTAAATCGGGATTCGTTTCTACGGAAACGATAGGATTTCCTTTGGGGTTCCGAGTATCTCTTTTCCGATGCATTATTCCTCGTTTACTGCATCCCTCGCTCCCTCACATTGACGAATTAACACACAATTTGCGTCCATATGAAATACTCTGGATTCCCGGCATTGTCCTTCTAAATCGAGACACGTTTCTACGGCTAAGATAGGATTTTCTTTGGGGTTAAGAGTATCTCTTTTCCGATGCATTATTCCTCCTTTACTGCATTCCTCGCTCCCTCACATTGACGAATTAACACACAATTTGCGTCCATATGAAATACTCTGGATTCCCTGCATTATACTTCTAAATCGAGATACGTTTCTACGGAAAGGATAGGATTTTCTTTGGGGTTCCGAGTATCTCTTTTCCGATGCATTATTCCTCCTTTACTGCATCCCTCGCTCCCTCACATTGACGAATTAACACACAATTTGCGTCCATATGAAATACTCTGGATTCCCTGCATTGTCCTTCTAAATCGAGATACGTTTCTACGGAAACGATAGGATTTTCTTTGGGGTTCCAAGTATCTCTCTTCCGATACATTATTCCACCTTTACTGCATCACTCGCTCCCTCACATTGACCAATTAACACACAATTTGCGTCCATATGAAATACTCTGGATTCCCTGCATTGTCCTTGTAAATCGAGATACGTTTCTACGGAAATGATATGATTTTCTTTGGGGTTCCGAGTATCTCTTTTCCGATGCATTATTCCTCCTTTACTGCATGCCTCGCTCCCTCACATTGAAGAATTAACACACAATTTGCGTCCATATGAAATCATCTGGATTATCTGCATTGTCCTTCTAAATCAGGATTCGTTTCCACGGAAACGGTTGGATTTTCTTTGGGGTTCCGAGTATCTCTTTTCCGATGCATTATTCCTCCTTTACTGCATGCCTCGCTCCCTCACATTGAAGAATTTACACACAATTTGCGTCCATATGAAATCATCTGGATTATCTGCATTGTCCTTCTAAATCGGGATTCGTTTCCACGGAAACGATAGGATTTTCTTTGGGGTTCCGAGTATCTCTTTTCCGATACATTATTCCTCCTTTACTGCATCCCTCGCTCCCTCACATTGACGAATTAACACACAATTTGCGTCCATATGAAATACTCTGGATTCCCTGCATTGTCCTTCTAAATCGAGATACGATTCTACGGAAACGATAGGATTTTCTTTGGGGTTCCAAGTATCTCTTTTCCGATACATTATTCCTCCTTTACTGCATCACTCGCTCCCTCACGTTGACCAATTAACACACAATTTGCGTCCATATGAAATACTCTGGATTCCCTGCATTGTCCTTCTAAATCGAGATACGTTTCTACGGAAACGATAGGATTTTCTTTGGGGTTCCGAGTATCTCTTTTCCGATGCATTATTCCTCCTTTACTGCATCCCTCGCTCCCTCACATTGAAGAATTAACACACAATTTGCGTCCATATGAAATACTCTGGATTCCCTGCATTGTCCTCCTAAATCGAGACACGTTTCTACGGAAACGATAGGATTTTCTTTGGGGTTCCGAGTATCTCTTTTCCGATGCATTATTCCTCCTTTACTGCATCCCTCGCTCCCTCACATTGACGAATTAACACACAATTTGCGTCCATATGAAATACTCTGGATTCCCTGCATTGTCCTTGTAAATCGAGATACGTTTCTACGGAAACGATAGGATTTTCTTTGGGGTTCCAAGAATCGCTTTTCCGATACATTATTCCTCCTTTACTGCATGCCTCGCTCCCTCACATTGAAGAATTAACACACAATTTGCGTCCATATGAAATCATCTGGATTATCTGCATTGTCCTTCTAAATCGGGATTCGTTTCCACGGAAACGATAGGATTTTCTTTGGGGTTCCGAGTATCTCTTTTCCGATGCATTATTCCTCCTTTACTGCATCCCTCGCTCCCTCACATTGACGAATTAACACACAATTTGCGTCCATATGAAATACTCTGGATTTCCTGCATTGTCCTTCTAAATCGAGATACGTTTCTACGGAAACGATAGGATTTTCTTTGGGGTTCCAAGAATCTCTTTTCCGATACATTATTCCTCCTTTACTGCATCACTCGCTCCCTCACATTGACCAATTAACACACAATTTGCGTCCATGTGAAATACTCTGGATTCCCTGCATTGTCCTTCTAAATCGAGATACGTTTCTACGGAAACGATAGGATTTTCTTTGGGGTTCCGAGTATCTCTTTTCCGATGCATTATTCCTCCTTTACTGCATCCCTCGCTCCCTCACATTGAAGAATTAACACACAATTTGCGTCCATATGAAATACTCTTGATTCCCTGCATTGTCCTCCTAAATCGAGATACGTTTCTACGGAAACGATAGGATTTTCTTTGGGGTTCCGAGTATCTCTTTTCCGATGCATTATTCCTCCTTTACTGCATCCCTCGCTCCCTCACATTGACGAATTAACACACAATTTGCGTCCATTGGAAATACTCTGGATTCCCTGCATTGTCCTTGTAAATCGAGATACGTTTCTACGGAAACGATAGGATTTTCTTTGGGGTTCCAAGTATCTCTTTTCCGATACATTATTCCTCCTTTACTGCATCCCTCGCTCCCTCACATTGACGAATTAACACACAATTTGCGTCCATATGAAATACTCTGGATTCCCTGCATTTTCCTTCTAAATCGAGATACGTTTCTACGGAAACGATGGGATTTTCTTTGGGGTTAAGAGTATGTCTTGTCCGATGCATTATTCCTCCTTTACTGCATTCCTCGCTCCCTCACATTGACGAATTAACACACAATTTGTGTCCATATGAAATACTCTGGATTCCCTGCGTTGTTCTTCTAAATCGAAATACGTTTCTACGGAAACGATAGGATTTTCTTTGGGGTTCCGAGTATCTCTTTTCCGATGCATTATTCCTCCTTTACTGCATCCCTCGCTCCCTCACATTGAAGAATTAACACACAATTTGCGTCTATATGAAATACTCTGGATTCCCTGCATTGTCCTCCTAAATCGAGATACGTTTCTACGGAAACGATAGGATTTTCTTTGGGGTTCCAAGTATCTCTTTTCCGATATATTATTCCTCCTTTACTGCATCACTCGCTCCCTCACATTGACCAATTAACACACAATTTGCGTCCATATGAAATACTCTGGATTCCCTGCATTGTCCTTCTAAATCGAGATACGTTTCTACGGAAACGATAGGATTTTCTTTGGGGTTCCGAGTATCTCTTTTCCGATGCATTATTCCTGCTTTACTGCATCCCTCGCTCCCTCACATTGAAGAATTCACACACAATTTGCGTCCATATGAAATACTCTGGATTCCCTGCATTGTCCTCCTAAATCGAGATACGTTTCTACGGAAACGATAGGATTTTCTTTGGGGTTCCGATTATCTCTTTTCCGATGCATTATTCCTCCTTTACTGCATCCCTCGCTCCCTCACATTGACGAATTAACACACAATTTGCGTCCATATGAAATACTCTGGATTCCCTGCATTGTCCTTCTAAATCGAGATACGTTTCTACGGAAACGATAGGATTTTCTTTGGGGTTCCGAGTATCTCTTTTCCAATGCATTATTCCTCCTTTACTGCATCCCTCGCTCCCCCACATTGACGAATTAACACACAATTTGCGTCCATATGAAATACTCTGGATTCCCGGCATTGTCCTTCTAAATCGAGACACGTTTCTACGGATAAGATAGGATTTTCTTTGGGGTTAAGAGTATCTCTTTTCCGATGCATTATTCCTCCTTTACTGCATTCCTCGCTCCCTCACATTGACGAATTAACACACAATTTGCGTCCATATGAAATACTCTGGATTCCCTGCATTATCCTTCTAAATCGAGATACGTTTCTACGGAAAGGATAGGATTTTCTTTGGGGTTCCGAGTATCTCTTTTCCGATGCATTATTCCTCCTTTACTGCATCCCTCGCTCCCTCACATTGACGAATTAACACACAATTTGCGTCCATATGAAATACTCTGGATTCCCTGCATTGTCCTTCTAAATCGAGATACGTTTCTACTGAAACGATAGGATTTTCTTTGGGGTTCCAAGTATCTCTTTTCCGATACATTATTCCTCCTTTACTGCATCACTCGCTCCCTCACATTGACCAATTAACACACAATTTGCGTCCATATGAAATACTCTGGATTCCCTGCATTGTCCATCTAAATCGAGATACGTTTCTACGGAAACGATAGGATTTTCTTTGGGGTTCCGAGTATCTCTTTTCCGATGCATTATTCCTCCTTTACTGCATGCCTCGCTCCCTCGCATTGAAGAATTAACACACAATTTGCGTCCATATGAAATACTCTGGATTCCCTGCATTGTCCTCATAAATCGAGATACGTTTCTACGGAAACGATAGGAATTTCTTTGGGGTTCCGAGTATCTCTTTTCCGATGCATTATTCCTCCTTTACTGCATCCCTCGCTCCCTCACATTGACGAATTAACACACAATTTGCGTCCATATGAAATACTCTGGATTCACTTCATTGGCCTTGTACATCGAGATACGTTTCTACAGAAACGATAGGATTTTCTTTGGGGTTCCGAGTATCTCTTTTCCGATGCATTATTCATCCTTTACTGCATACCTCGCTCCCTCACATTGACAAATTAACACACAATTTGCGTCCATATGAAATTCTCTGGATTCCCTGCATTGTCCTTCTAAATCGGGATTCGTTTCCACGGAAACGATAGGATTTTCTTTGGGGTTCCGAATATCTCTTTTCCGATGCATTATTCCTCCTTTACTGCATCCCTCGCTCCCTCACATTGACGAATTAACACACAATTTGCGTCCATATGAAATACTCTGGATTCCCTGCATTGTCCTTCTAAATCGAGATACGTTTCTACGGAAACGATAGGATTTTCTTTGGGGTTCCGAGTATCTCTTTTCCGATGCATTATTCCTCCTTTACTGCATCCCCCGCTCCCCCACATTGACGAATTAACACACAATTTGCGTCCATATGAAATACTCTGGATTCCCTGCATTGTCCTTCTAAATCGAGATACGTTTCTACGGATAAGATAGGATTTTCTATGGGGTTAAGAGTATCTCTTTTCCGATGCATTATTCCTCCTTTACTGCATTCCTCGCTCCCTCACATTGACGAATTAACACACAATTTGCGTCCATATGAAATACTCTGGATTCCCTGGATTATCCTTCTAAATCGAGATACGTTTCTACGGAAACGATATGATTTTCATTGGGGTTCCGAGTATCTCTTTTCCGATGCATTATTCCTCCTTTACTGCATTCCTCGCTCCCTCACATTTACGAATTAACACACAATTTGCGTCCATATGAAATACTCTGGATTGCCTGCATTGACCTTCTAAATCGAGATACGTTTCTACGGACACGATAGGATTTTCTTTGGGGTTCCAAGTATCTCTTTTCCGATACATTATTCCTCCTTTACTGCATCTCTCGCTCCCTCACTTTGACCAATTAACATACAATTTGCGTCCATATGAAATACTCTGGATTCCCTGCATTGTCCTTCTAAATCGGGATTCGTTTCCACGGAAACGATAGGATTTTCTTTGGGGTTCCGAGTATCTCTTTTCCGATGCATTATTCCTCCTTTACTGCATCCCTCGCTCCCTCACATTGACGAATTAACACACAATTTGCGTCCATATGAAATACTCTGGATTCCCTGCATTGTCCTTCTAAATCGGGATTCGTTTCCACGGAAACGATAGGATTTTCTTTGGGGTTCCGAGTATCTCTTTTCCGATGCATTATTCCTCCTTTACTGCATCCTCGCTCCCCCACATTGACGAATTAACACACAATTTGCGTCCATATGAAATACTCTGGATTCCCTGCATTGTCCTTCTAAATCGAGATACGTTTCTACGGATAAGACAGGATTTTCTATGGGGTTAAGAGTATCTCTTTTCCGATGCATTATTCCTCCTTTACTGCATACCTCGCTCCCTCACATTGACAAATTAACACACAATTTGCGTCCATATGAAATTCTCCGGATTCCCTGCATTGTCCTTCTAAATCGGGATTCGTTTCCACGGAAACGATAGGATTTTCTTTGGGGTTCCGAGTATCTCTTTTCCGATGCATTATTCCTCCTTTACTGCATCCCTCGCTCCCTCACATTGACGAATTAACACACAATTTGCGTCCATATGAAATACTCTGGATTCCCTGCATTGTCCTTCTAAATCGGGATTCGTTTCCACGGAAACGATAGGATTTTCTTTGGGGTTCCGAGTATCTCTTTTCCGATGCATTATTCCTCCTTTACTGCATCCCTCGCTCCCTCACATTGAAGAATTCACACACAATTTGCGTCCATATGAAATACTCTGGATTCCCTGCATTGTCCTCCTAAATCGAGATACGTTTCTACGGAAACGATAGGATTTTCTTTGGGGTTCCGATTATCTCTTTTCCGATGCATTATTCCTCCTTTACTGCATCCCTCGCTCCCTCACATTGACGAATTAACACACAATTTGCGTCCATATGAAATACTCTGGATTCCCTGCATTGTCCTTCTAAATCGAGATACGTTTCTACGGAAACGATAGGATTTTCTTTGGGGTTCCGAGTATCTCTTTTCCAATGCATTATTCCTCCTTTACTGCATCCCTCGCTCCCCCACATTGACGAATTAACACACAATTTGCGTCCATATGAAATACTCTGGATTCCCGGCATTGTCCTTCTAAATCGAGACACGTTTCTACGGATAAGATAGGATTTTCTTTGGGGTTAAGAGTATCTCTTTTCCGATGCATTATTCCTCCTTTACTGCATTCCTCGCTCCCTCACATTGACGAATTAACACACAATTTGCGTCCATATGAAATACTCTGGATTCCCTGCATTATCCTTCTAAATCGAGATACGTTTCTACGGAAAGGATAGGATTTTCTTTGGGGTTCCGAGTATCTCTTTTCCGATGCATTATTCCTCCTTTACTGCATCCCTCGCTCCCTCACATTGACGAATTAACACACAATTTGCGTCCATATGAAATACTCTGGATTCCCTGCATTGTCCTTCTACATCGAGATACGTTTCTACGGAAACGATAGGATTTTCTTTGGGGTTCCGAGTATCTCTTTTCCGATGCATTATTCCTCCTTTACTGCATGCCTCGCTCCCTCGCATTGAAGAATTAACACACAATTTGCGTCCATATGAAATACTCTGGATTCCCTGCATTGTCCTCATAAATCGAGATACGTTTCTACGGAAACGATAGGAATTTCTTTGGGGTTCCGAGTATCTCTTTTCCTATGCATTATTCCTCCTTTACTGCATCCCTCGCTCCCTCACATTGACGAATTCACATTATTTGCGTCCATATGAAATACTCTGGATTCACTTCATTGGCCTTGTACATCGAGATACGTTTCTACAGAAACGATAGGATTTTCTTTGGGGTTCCGAGTATCTCTTTTCCGATGCATTATTCCTCCTTTACTGCATCTCTCGCTCCCTCACTTTGACCAATTAACATACAATTTGCGTCCATATGAAATACTCTGGATTCCCTGCATTGTCCTTCTAAATCGGGATTCGTTTCCACGGAAACGATAGGATTTTCTTTGGGGTTCCGAGTATCTCTTTTCCGATGCATTATTCCTCCTTTACTGCATCCCTCGCTCCCTCACATTGACGAATTAACACACAATTTGCGTCCATATGAAATACTCTGGATTCCCTGCATTGTCCTTCTAAATCGAGATACGTTTCTACGGAAACGATAGGATTTTCTTTGGGGTTCCGAGTATCTCTTTTCCGATGCATTATTCCTCCTTTACTGCATCCCCCGCTCCCCCACATTGACGAATTAACACACAATTTGCGTCCATATGAAATACTCTGGATTCCCTGCATTGTCCTTCTAAATCGAGATACGTTTCTACGGATAAGATAGGATTTTCTATGGGGTTAAGAGTATCTCTTTTCCGATGCATTATTCCTCCTTTACTGCATTCCTCGCTCCCTCACATTGACGAATTAACACACAATTTGCGTCCATATGAAATACTCTGGATTCCCTGGATTATCCTTCTAAATCGAGATACGTTTCTACGGAAACGATATGATTTTCATTGGGGTTCCGAGTATCTCTTTTCCGATGCATTATTCCTCCTTTACTGCATTCCTCGCTCCCTCACATTTACGAATTAACACACAATTTGCGTCCATATGAAATACTCTGGATTCCCTGCATTGACCTTCTAAATCGAGATACGTTTCTACGGACACGATAGGATTTTCTTTGGGGTTCCAAGTATCTCTTTTCCGATACATTATTCCTCCTTTACTGCATCTCTCGCTCCCTCACTTTGACCAATTAACATACAATTTGCGTCCATATGAAATACTCTGGATTCCCTGCATTGTCCTTCTAAATCGGGATTCGTTTCCACGGAAACGATAGGATTTTCTTTGGGGTTCCGAGTATCTCTTTTCCGATGCATTATTCCTCCTTTACTGCATCCCTCGCTCCCTCACATTGACGAATTAACACACAATTTGCGTCCATATGAAATACTCTGGATTCCCTGCATTGTCCTTCTAAATCGGGATTCGTTTCCACGGAAACGATAGGATTTTCTTTGGGGTTCCGAGTATCTCTTTTCCGATGCATTATTCCTCCTTTACTGCATCCTCGCTCCCCCACATTGACGAATTAACACACAATTTGCGTCCATATGAAATACTCTGGATTCCCTGCATTGTCCTTCTAAATCGAGATACGTTTCTACGGATAAGACAGGATTTTCTATGGGGTTAAGAGTATCTCTTTTCCGATGCATTATTCCTCCTTTACTGCATACCTCGCTCCCTCACATTGACAAATTAACACACAATTTGCGTCCATATGAAATTCTCCGGATTCCCTGCATTGTCCTTCTAAATCGGGATTCGTTTCCACGGAAACGATAGGATTTTCTTTGGGGTTCCGAGTATCTCTTTTCCGATGCATTATTCCTCCTTTACTGCATCCCTCGCTCCCTCACATTGACGAATTAACACACAATTTGCGTCCATATGAAATACTCTGGATTCCCTGCATTGTCCTTCTAAATCGGGATTCGTTTCCACGGAAACGATAGGATTTTCTTTGGGGTTCCGAGTATCTCTTTTCCGATGCATTATTCCTCCTTTACTGCATCCTCGCTCCCCCACATTGACGAATTAACACACAATTTGCGTCCATATGAAATACTCTGGATTCCCTGCATTGTCCTTCTAAATCGAGATACGTTTCTACGGATAAGGTAGGATTTTCTATGGGGTTAAGAGTATCTCTTTTCCGATGCATTATTCCTCCTTTACTGCATTCCTCGCTCCCTCACATTTACGAATTAACACACAATTTGCGTCCATATGAAATACTCTGGATTCCCTGCATTGACCTTCTAAATCGAGATACGTTTCTACGGACACGATAGGATTTTCTTTGGGGTTCCAAGTATCTCTTTTCCGATACATTATTCCTCCTTTACTGCATCTCTCGCTCCCTCACTTTGACCAATTAACATACTATTTGCGTCCATATGAAATACTCTGGATTCCCTGCATTGTCCTTCTAAATCGAGATACGTTTCTACGGAAACGATAGGATTTTCTTTGGGGTTCGGAGTATCTCTTTTCCGATGCATTATTCCTCCTTTACTGCATCCCTCGCTCCCTCACATTGAAGAATTAACACACAATTTGCGTCTATATGAAATACTATGGATTCCCTGCATTGTCCTTCTAAATCGAGATACGTTTCTACGGAAACGGTAGGATTTTCCTTGGGGTTCCGAGTATCTCTTTTCCGATGCATTATTCCTCCTTTACTACATACCTCGCTCCCTCACATTGACGAATTAACCCTGCTGTTCTGTTCGGGTCTATATGACCCGAAACGAATATGAACGTTATTTTACATTATGTAAATACCAATATATATTTATGAAACTTTGTGACTTTGTCTGAAAATGGATGAGCAGCATGTGTTTTAAAAGGTTTTAAAAAAGTTTAAGAAGTTTGGGCTTCAACTGTAATAGTTGCATATGTAATGTTCGGGTCATAATGACCCGACACAAATATGTTTAGTGTAACTCGTATTTATTTCTAAAATCTGGAAATGGCGAAAATTATTTTTGTTGTGTTGTGTGGGAATAGTGACTGCATCATTCCAACTTACTCTCAACAATCACCTAAAGCTCCATGCGTTCACAACAATGGGCTTGTTTGTTGCTTTCCCCAGGAAATAATAATTGGCAGTTCTCAATAATTGGAATGCTTTGTTTCTGCCCAGTTTGACTTGTGACACCATGGCGATGAGACCATTGAATGATCGTGAGTTGGAAGAAATAGTAAATGCCTCACCAGATGAAGGATCACTTTCTGAGTTTGAAGATCACATCAGCAATGCATCTGAAAGCGAGTGTTCCGATGACAGTTACGACAGTCCACAGCCCATACAAAATAGTGTAGAGACTTTTCTTTCTAAAAATGGGAATATAGAATGGCAGTTGCATCCACCAGCACAACATGGTCGCCTACCAGCTTCGAACATCATCAAGAGTACCCCAGGAGTTACCAGGTATGCAGTCAGCAGAATATCTGATGTAAAATGTTCATTTGAAGCAGTATTTCACACAGCGCTTCAAAATGAAATAATAGAGATGACAAATATTGAAGGGCAGCGAGTTTATGGTGAACAGTGGACAGATATTGATGGTTCTGTTTTCCATGCATACTTAGGACTCTTACTCCTAGCGGGTGTATATCGATCTCATGGGGAGTCTACAAAAAGTTTGTGGGATAAAGATACTGGGCGAAACATATTTCGAGCAACCATGTCTCATGAAACATTCTGTAAGATATCACGTGTCCTGCGATTTGACAAGAAATCTACTAGAGAGGAAAGACGACGTACTGACAAACTTGCCGCAATTCGTAGTATTTGGGAGAAGTGGGTAGAGGTCCTTCCTAAACTGTATAATCCAGGAGAAAATGTTACTGTTGACGAGCAGTTAGTAGCATTTAGAGGTCGCTGTCCATTCAAGCAGTATATCCCAAGTAAACCGGCAAAATATGGGATCAAAATATGGACCATGTGTGACAGCAAAACTTCATACGTACTGAAAGCCCAAATTTATACAGGAAAGGTGAGTGGAGCGGCACCAGAAAGAAATCAGGGAATGAGGGTGGTATCTGATCTCACTTCTGAGTTACGTGGTCAGAATATCACGTGTGACAACTTTTTTACGTCGTACAATTTGGGGCAGCTGCTTCTGAAAAGGAAATTGACTATGTTGGGAACTATACGGAAAAATAAGCCGGAGCTTCCACACAAAATGACCAACAAGGAGGTACACAGCTCTTCATTTTACTTCACAAATGACACTACTGTGGTTAATTATATTCCTAAGAGACACAAGAATGTTGTACTTATGAGCACTCTCCACCATGATGCGGAAATCAGTGACAGGGCTGATAAGAAGCCAAAAATGATTTTGGACTATAATTCAACCAAAGGTGCTGTAGACACGCTTGATCAGTTATTAGGTACATATACATGCAAACGAAAAAGTAATAGGTGGCCAATGATAGTTTTCTACAATATTCTTGATGTTTCTGCTTATAATGCATACGTTTTGTGGATTTCGGTTGACCCTAATTGGAATGCAAGCAAATTGACTAGAAGGAGAATATTCTTGGAGGAACTTGGAAAGTCACTGATAAAAGAACATATTGCATCAAGAACGCATTTCCCAAGAACAGAAGATTCTTTGAGAATGGTCACAAGCATCCAAAACCCGAATGATGTGGGTGGTGTGTCAGAATCGGTAACAACAAGAAAATCTACAAAACGTGCACGCTGTAAGTTCTGTCCATCAAGTAATGACAATAAAACAAACATGGTGTGTGGAAAATGTAGTAAACATATTTGCAAGAAACATGTAACCTACTTGTGTCCACAGTGCAAGCAGTAAGAAAAGAACTGTAGTATTTTATAAGATGATTGTATTGAAAATTCTGTTGTTTCAAATTTATGTGAATACTTGTGCCTAAACTACAATCAGTAAGAAGAGAGGATTCTAAAGTTGTAGTGCTTTCTATGTTGGAATGTAATAAAAAAACTGTAGTGTGTTCTGTACTGTAGTGTGCTCTAAGATGAATATCTGTAATGACAACTGTCTGTTGTTAGAAAATGTCAATACTTACGTCTAAACTGTCAACAATAAGAATAGAAGTATGGAAAAACTGTAGTGCTTTCTAAGTTGAATGCCTGTAATGGAAACTGTCTGTTGTTTCAAATTTATGTGCATATTTAAATGAAAAATATCCCTCAATAAAGTTGTATGCATTGTTATTATTATTATTATTACCATTATTATTATTATTATTATTATTATTATTATTACTAACAAGGTACTGGAATAGAACAACAATGTCGATAGCTAAAACTGTACCAAAATTTATGTTTCTAAAGCATTTTGATATGTCGGGTCATATTGACCCGAACAGTATATATGTCAAGTAAAAGTGAACAGAACAGCAGGGTTAACACACAATTTGCGTCCATATGAAATACTCTGGATTCCCTGCATTGTCCTTCTAAATCGAGATACGTTTCTACGGAAACGATAGGATTTCCTTTGGGGTTCCGAGTATCTCTTTTCCAATGCATTATTCCTCCTTTACTGCATCCCTCGCTCCCCCACATTGACGAATTACCACACAATTTGCGTCCATATGAAATACTCTGGATTCCCGGCATTGTCCTTCTAAATCGAGACACGTTTCTACGGATAAGATAGGATTTTCTTTGGGGTGAAGAGTATCTCTTTTCCGATGCATTATTCCTCCTTTACTGCATTCCTCGCTCCCTCACATTGACGAATTAACACACAATTTGCGTCCATATGAAATACTCTGGATTCCCTGCATTATCCTTCTAAATCGAGATACGTTTCTACGGAAAGGATAGGATTTTCTTTGGGGTTCCGAGTATCTCTTTTCCGATGCATTATTCCTCCTTTACTGCATCCCTCGCTCCCTCACATTGACGAATTAACACACAATTTGCGTCCATATGAAATACTCTGGATTCCCTGCATTGTCCTTCTAAATCGAGATACGTTTCTACGGAAACGATAGGATTTTCTTTGGGGTTCCAAGTATCTCTTTTCCGATACATTATTCCTCCTTTACTGCATCACTCGCTCCCTCACATTGACCAATTAACACACAATTTGCGTCCATATGAAATACTCTGGATTCCCTGCATTGTCCATCTAAATCGAGATACGTTTCTACGGAAACGATAGGATTTTCTTTGGGGTTCCGAGTATCTCTTTTCCGATGCATTATTCCTCCTTTACTGCATGCCTCGCTCCCTCGCATTGAAGAATTAACACACAATTTGCGTCCATATGAAATACTCTGGATTCCCTGCATTGTCCTCATAAATCGAGATACGTTTCTACGGAAACGATAGGATTTTCTTTGGGGTTCCGAGTATCTCTTTTCCGATGCATTATTCCTCCTTTACTGCATCCCTCGCTCCCTCACATTGACGAATTCACATTATTTGCGTCCATATGAAATACTCTGGATTCACTTCATTGGCCTTGTAAATCGAGATACGTTTCTACAGAAACGATAGGATTTTCTTTGGGGTTCCGAGTATCTCTTTTCCGATGCATTATTCCTCCTTTACTGCATACCTCGCTCCCTCACATTGACAAATTAACACACAATTTGCGTCCATATGAAATTCTCTGGATTCCCTGCATTGTCCTTCTAAATCGGGATTCGTTTCCACGGAAACGATAGGATTTTCTTTGGGGTTCCGAGTATCTCTTTTCCGATGCATTATTCCTCCTTTACTGCATCCCTCGCTCCCTCACATTGACGAATTAACACACAATTTGCGTCCATATGAAATACTCTGGATTCCCTGCATTGTCCTTCTAAATCGAGATACGTTTCTACGGATAAGATAGGATTTTCTATGGGGTTAAGAGTATCTCTTTTCCGATGCATTATTCCTCCTTTACTGCATTCCTCGCTCCCTCACATTGACGAATTAACACACAATTTGCGTCCATATGAAATACTCTGGATTCCCTGGATTATCCTTCTAAATCGAGATACGTTTCTACGGAAACGATATGATTTTCATTGGGGTTCCGAGTATCTCTTTTCCGATGCATTATTCCTCCTTTACTGCATTCCTCGCTCCCTCACATTTACGAATTAACACACAATTTGCGTCCATATGAAATACTCTGGATTCCCTGCATTGACCTTCTAAATCGAGATACGTTTCTACGGACACGATAGGATTTTCTTTGGGGTTCCAAGTATCTCTTTTCCGATACATTATTCCTCCTTTACTGCATCTCTCGCTCCCTCACTTTGACCAATTAACATACAATTTGCGTCCATATGAAATACTCTGGATTCCCTGCATTGTCCTTCTAAATCGGGATTCGTTTCCACGGAAACGATAGGATTTTCTTTGGGGTTCCGAGTATCTCTTTTCCGATGCATTATTCCTCCTTTACTGCATCCCTCGCTCCCTCACATTGACGAATTAACACACAATTTGCGTCCATATGAAATACTCTGGATTCCCTGCATTGTCCTTCTAAATCGGGATTCGTTTCCACGGAAACGATAGGATTTTCTTTGGGGTTCCGAGTATCTCTTTTCCGATGCATTATTCCTCCTTTACTGCATCCTCGCTCCCCCACATTGACGAATTAACACACAATTTGCGTCCATATGAAATACTCTGGATTCCCTGCATTGTCCTTCTAAATCGAGATACGTTTCTACGGATAAGACAGGATTTTCTATGGGGTTAAGAGTATCTCTTTTCCGATGCATTATTCCTCCTTTACTGCATACCTCGCTCCCTCACATTGACAAATTAACACACAATTTGCGTCCATATGAAATTCTCTGGATTCCCTGCATTGTCCTTCTAAATCGGGATTCGTTTCCACGGAAACGATAGGATTTTCTTTGGGATTCCGAGTATTTCTTTTTTGATGCATTTTTCCTCCTTTACTGCATCCCTCGCTCCCTCACATTGACGATTTAACACACAATTTGCGTCCATATGAAATACGCTGGATTCCCTGCTTTGTCCTTCTAAATCGAAATACGTTTCTACGGAAACGATAGGATTTTCTTTGGGGTTCCGAGTATCTCTTTTCCGAAGCATTATTCCTCCTTTACTGCATCCCTCGCTCCCTCACATTGACGACTTAACACCCAATTTGCGTCCATATGAAATACTCTGGATTCCCTGCATTGTCTTTCTAAATCGAGATGCGTTTCTACGGATAAGATAGGATTTTCTTTGGGGTTAAGAGTATGTCTTTTCCGATGCATTATTTTTCCTTTACTGCATTCCTCGCTCCCTCACATTGACGAATTAACACACAATTTGTGTCCATCTGAAATACTCAGGATTCCCTGCATTGTTCTTCTAAATCGAGATACGTTTCTACGGAAACAATAGGATTTTCTTTGGGGTTCCGAGTATCTCTTTTCCAATGCATTATTCCTCCTTTACTGCATCCCTCGCTCCCCCACATTGACGAATTAACACACAATTTGTGTCCATATGAAATACTCTGGATTCCCGGCATTGTCCTTCTAAATCAAGACACGTTTCTACGGAAAAGATAGGATTTTCTTTGGGGTTAAGAGTATCTCTTTTCCGATGCATTATTCCTCCTTTACTGCATTCCTCGCTCCCTCACATTGACGAATTAACACACAATTTGCGTCCATATGAAATACTCTGGATTCCCTGCATTATCCTTCTAAATCGAGATACGTTTCTGCGGAAAGGATAGGATTTTCTTTGGGGTTCCGAGTATCTCTTTTCCGATGCATTATTCCTCCTTTACTGCATCCCTCGCTCCCTCACATTGACGAATTAACACACAATTTGCGTCCATATGAAATACTCTGGATTCCCTGCATTGTCCTTCTAAATCGAGATACGTTTCTACGGAAACGATAGGATTTTCTTTGGGGTTCCAAGTATCTCTTTTCCGATACAATATTCCTCCTTTACTGCATCACTCGCTCCCTCACATTGACCAATTAACACAAAATTTGCGTCCATATGAAATACTCTGGATTCCCTGCATTGTCCATCTAAATCGAGATACGTTTCTACGGAAACGATAGGATTTTCTTTGGGGTTCCGAGTATCTCTTTTCCGATGCATTATTCCTCCTTTACTGCATGCCTCGCTCCCTCACATTGAAGAATTAACACACAATTTGCGTCCATATGAAATACTCTGGATTCCCTGCATTGTCCTCATAAATCGAGATACGTTTCTACGGAAACGGTAGGATTTTCTTTGGGGTTCCGAGTATCTCTTTTCCGATGCATTATTCCTCCTTTACTGCATCCCTCGCTCCCTCACATTGACGAATTCACACAATTTGCGTCCATATGAAATACTCTGGATTCGCTTCATTGGCCTTGTAAATCGAGATACGTTTCTACAGAAACGATAGGATTTTCTTTGGGGTTCCGAGTATCTCTTTTCCGATGCATTATTCCTCCTTTACTGCATACCTCGCTCCCTCACATTGACAAATTAACACACAATTTGCGTCCATATGAAATTCTCTGGATTCCCTGCATTGTCCTTCTAAATCGGGATTCGTTTCCACGGAAACGATAGGATTTTTTTTGGGGTTCCGAGTATCTCTTTTCCGATGCATTATTCCTCCTTTACTGCATCCCTCGCTCCCTCACATTGACGAATTAACACACAATTTGCGTCCATATGAAATACTCTGGATTCCCTGCATTGTCCTTCTAAATCGAGATACGTTTCTACGGAAACGATAGGATTTTCTTTGGGGTTCCGAGTATCTCTTTTCCGATGCATTATTCCTCCTTTACTGCATCCCCCGCTCCCCCACATTGACGAATTAACACACAATTTGCGTCCATATGAAATACTCTGGATTCCCTGCATTGTCCTTCTAAATCGAGATACGTTTCTACGGATAAGATAGGATTTTCTATGGGGTTAAGAGTATCTCTTTTCCGATGCATTATTCCTCCTTTACTGCATTCCTCGCTCCCTCACATTGACGAATTAACACACAATTTGCGTCCATATGAAATACTCTGGATTCCCTGGATTATCCTTCTAAATCGAGATACGTTTCTACGGAAACGATATGATTTTCATTGGGGTTCCGAGTATCTCTTTTCCGATGCATTATTCCTCCTTTACTGCATTCCTCGCTCCCTCACATTTACGAATTAACACACAATTTGCGTCCATATGAAATACTCTGGATTCCCTGCATTGACCTTCTAAATCGAGATACGTTTCTACGGACACGATAGGATTTTCTTTGGGGTTCCAAATATCTCTTTTCCGATACATTATTCCTCCTTTACTGCATCTCTCGCTCCCTCACTTTGACCAATTAACATACAATTTGCGTCCATATGAAATACTCTGGATTCCCTGCATTGTCCTTCTAAATCGAGATACGTTTCTACGGAAACGATAGGATTTTCTTTGGGGTTCCGAGTATCTCTTTTCCGATGCATTATTCCTCCATTACTGCATCCCTCGCTCCCTCACATTGAAGAATTAACACACAATTTGCGTCTATATGAAATACTATGGATTCCCTGCATTGTCCTTCTAAATCGAGATACGTTTCTACGGAAACGGTAGGATTTTCCTTGGGGTTCCGAGTATCTCTTTTCCGATCCATTATTCCTCCTTTACTACATACCTCGCTCCCTCACATTGACGAATTAACACACAATTTGCGTCCATATGAAATACTCTGGATTCCCTTCATTGTCCTTGTAAATCGATATACGTTTCTACGGAAACGATAGGATTTTCTTTGGGGTTCCGAGTATCTCTTTTCCGATGCATTATTCCTCCTTTACTGCATACCACGCTCCCTCACATTGACAAATTAACACACAATTTGCGTCCATATGAAATTCTCTGGATTCCCTGCATTGTCCTTCTAAATCGGGATTCGTTTCCACGGAAAGGATAGGATTTTCTTTGGGGTTCCGAGTATCTCTTTTCCGATGCATTATTCCTCCTTTACTGCATCCCTCGCTCCCTCACATTGACGAATTAACACACAATTTGCGTCCATATGAAATACTCTGGATTCCCTGCATTGTCCTTCTAAATCGGGATTCGTTTCCACGGAAACGATAGGATTTTCTTTGGGGTTCCGAGTATCTCTTTTCCGATGCATTATTCCTCCTTTACTGCATCCTCGCTCCCCCACATTGACGAATTAACACACAATTTGCGTCCATATGAAATACTCTGGATTCCCTGCATTGTCCTTCTAAATCGAGATACGTTTCTACGGATAAGATAGGATTTTCTATGGGGTTAAGAGTATCTCTTTTCCGATGCATTATTCCTCCTTTACTGCATTCCTCGCTCCCTCACATTTACGAATTAACACACAATTTGCGTCCATATGAAATACTCTGGATTCCCTGCATTGACCTTCTAAATCGAGATACGTTTCTACGGACACGATAGGATTTTCTTTGGGGTTCCAAGTATCTCTTTTCCGATACATTATTCCTCCTTTACTGCATCCCTCGCTCCCTCACATTGACGATTTAACAGACAATTTGCGTCCATATGAAATACGCTGGATTCCCTGCTTTGTCCTTCTAAATCGAGATACGTTTCTACGGAAACGATAGGATTTGCTTTGGGGTTCCGAGTATCTCTTTTCCGATGCATTATTCCTCCTTTACTGCATCCCTCGCTCCCTCACATTGACGAATTAACACCCAATTTGCGTCCATATGAAATACTCTGGATTCCCTGCATTGTCTTTCTAAATCGAGATGCGTTTCTACGGATAAGATAGGATTTTCTTTGGGGTTAAGAGTATGTCTTTTCCGATGCATTATTCCTCCTTTACTGCATTCCTCGCTCCCTCTCATTGACGAATTAACACACAATTTGTGTCCATATGAAATACTCTGGATTCCCTGCATTGTTCTTCTAAATCGAGATACGTTTCTACGGAAACAATAGGATTTTCTTTGGGGTCCCGAGTATCTCTTTTCCGATGCATTATTCCTCCTTTACTGCATCCCTCGCTCCCTCACATTTAAGAATTAACACACAATTTGCGTCTATATGAAATACTCTGGATTCCCTGCATTGTCCTTCTAAATCGAGATACGTTTCTACGGAAACGGTAGGATTTTCCTTGGGGTTCCGAGTATCTCTTTTCCGATGCATTATTCCTCCTTTACTGCATCCCTCGCTCCCTCACATTGACGAATTAACACACAACTTGCGTCCATATGAAATACTCTGGCTTCCCTGCATTGTCCTTCTAAATCGAGTAACGATTCTACGGAAACGATAGGATTTTCTTTGGGGTTCCGAGTATCTCTTTTCCGATGCATTATTCCTCCTTTACTGCATCCCTCGCTCCCTCACATTGACGAATTAACAATCAATTTGCGTCCATATGATATACTCTGGATTCCCTGCTTTGTCCTTCTAAATCGAGATACGTTTCTACGGAAACGACAGGATTTTCTTTGGGGTTCCCAGTATCTCTTTTCCGATGCATTATTCCTCCTTTACTGCATCCCTCGCTCCCTCACATTGACGAATTAACACACAATTTGCGTCCATATGAAATACTCTGGATTCCCTGCATTGTCCTCCTAAATCGAGATACGTTTCTACGGAAACGATAGGATTTTCTTTGGGGTTCCGAGTATCTCTTTTCCGATGCATTATTCCTCCTTTACTGCATCCCTCGCTCCCTCACATTGACGAAATAACACACAATTTGCGTCCATATGAAATACTCATGATTCCCTGCATTGTCCTTCTAAATCGAGATACATTTCTACGGAAACGATAGGATATTCTTTGGGGTTCCGCGTATCTCTTTTCCGATGCATTATTCCTCCTTAACTGCATCCCTCGCTTCCTCACATTGACGAATTGACACACAATTTGCGTCCATATGAAATACTCTGGATTCCCTGCATTGTCCTTCTAAATCGAGATACGTTTCTAAGGAAACGATAGGATTTTCTTTGGGGTTCCGAGTATCTCTTTTCCGATGCATTATTCCTCCGTTACTGCATCCCTCGCTCCCTCACATTGACGAATTAACACACAATTTGCGTCCATATGAAATACTCTGGATTCCCTGCATTGTCCTTCTAAATCGAGATACGTTTCTACGGAAACGATAGGATTTTCTTTGGGGTTCCGAGTATCTCTTTTCCGATGCATTATTCCTCCTTTACTGCACCCCTCGCTCCCTCACATTGACTAATTAACACACAATTTGCGTCCATATGAAATACTCTGGATTCCCTGCATTGTCCTTCTAAATCGAGATACGTTTCTACGGAAACGATAGGATTTTCTTTGGGGTTCCGCGTATCTCTTTTCCGATGCATTATTACTCCTTTACTGCATCCCTCGCTTCCTCACATTGACGAATTAACACACAATTTGCGTCCATATGAAATACTCTGGATTCCCTGCATTGTCCTTCTAAATCGAGATACGTTTCTACGGAAACGATATGATTTTCTTTGGGGTTCCGAGTATCTCTTTTCCTATGCATTATTCCTCCTTTACTGCATCCCTCGCTCCCTCACATTGACGAATTAACACACAATTTGCGTCCATATGAAATACTCTGGATTCCCTGCATTGTCCTTCTAAATCGAGATTCGTTTCTAGGGAAACGACAGGATTTTCTTTGGGGTTCCGAGTATCTCTTTTCCGATGCATTATTCCTCCTTTACTGCATCCCTCGCTCCCTCACATGGCCGAATTAACACACAAATTGCGTCCATATGAAATACTCTGGGTTCCCTGCATTATCTTTCTAAATCGAGATACGTTTCTACGGAAACGATAGGATTTTCTTTTGGGAGTCGAGTATCTCTTTTCGATGCATTATTCCTCCTTTACTGCATCCCTCGCTCCCTCACATTGACGAATTAACACACAATTTGCGTCCATATGAAATAATCTGGATTCCCTGCATTGTCCTTCTAAATCGAGATACGATTCTACGGAAACGATTGTATTTTCTTTGGGGTTCCGAGTATCTCTTTTCCGATGCATTATTCCTCCTTTACTGCATCCATCACACCCTCACATTGACGAATTAACACACAATTTGCGTCCATATGAAATACTCTGGATTCCCTGCATTGTCCTTCTAAATCAAGATACGTTTCTACGGAAACGATAGGATTTTCTTTGGGGTACCGAGTATCTCTTTTCCGATGCATTATTCCTCCTTTACTGCATCCCTCGCTCCCTCACATTGACGAATTGACACACAATTTGCGTCCATATGAAATACTCTGGATTCCCTGCATTGTCCTTCTAAATCGAGATACGTTTCTACGGAAACGATAGGATATTCTTTGGGGTTCCGCGTATCTCTTTTCCGATGCATTATTCCTCCTTTACTGCATCCCTCGCTCCCTCACATTGACTAATTAACACACAATTTGCGTCCATATGAAATACTCTGGGTTCCCTGCATTATCTTTCTAAATCGAGATACGTTTCTACGGAAACGATAGGATTTTCTTTTGGGAGTCGAGTATCCTTTTCCGATGCATTATTCCTCCTTTACTGCCTCCCTCGCTCCCTCACATTGACGAATTAACACACAATTTGCGTCCATATGAAATACTCAGGATTCCCTGCATTTTCCTTCTAAATCGGGATTCGTTTCTACGGAAACGATAGGATTTTCTTTGCGGTTCCGAGTATCTCTTTTCCGATGCATTACTCCTCCTTTACTGCATCCCTCGCTAACTCACATTGACGAATTAACACACAATTTGCGTCCATATGAAATACTCTGGATTCCCTGCATTGTCCTTCTAAATCGAGATACGTTTCTACGGAAACGATAGGATTTTCTTTGGGATTCCACGTATCTCTTTTCCGATGCATTATTCCTCCTTCACTGCATCCCTCGCTCCCTCACATTGACGAATTAACACACAATTAGCGTCCATATGAAATACTCTGGATTCCCTGCATTGTCCTTCTAAATCGGGATTCGTTTCTACGGAAACGACAGGATTTTCTTTGGGGTTCCGAGTATCTCTTTTCCGATGCATTATTCCTCCTTTACTGCATCCCTCGCTCACTCACATTGCCGAATTAACACACAAATTGCGTCCATATGAAATAATCTGGGTTCCCTGCATTATCTTTCTAAATCGAGATACGTTTCTACGGAAACGATAGGATTTTCTTTTGGGAGTCGAGTATCTCTTTTCCGATGCATTATTCCTCCTTTACTGCATCCCTCGCTCCCTCACATTGACGAATTAACACACAATTTGTGTCCAAATGAAATACTCTGGTTTCCCTGCATTGTCCTTCTAAATCGAGATCCGTTTCTACGGAAACGATAGGATTTTCTATGGGGTTCCGAGTATCTCTTTTCCGATGCATTATTCCCCCTTTACTGCATTCCTCGCTCCCTCACATTGACGAATTAACACACAATTTGCGTCCATATGAAATACTCTGGATTCCCTGCATTGTCCTTCTAAATCAAGATACGTTTCTACGGAAACGATAGGATTTTCTTTGGGGTTCCGAGTATCTCTTTTCCGATGCATTATTCCTCCTTTACTGCATCCCTCGCTCCCTCACATTGACGAATTAACACACAATTTGCGTCCATATGAAATACTCTGGATTCCCTGCATTGTCCTTCTAAATCGAGATACGTTTCTACAGAAACGATAGGATTTTCTTTGGGGTTCCGCGTATCTCTTTTCCGATGCATTATTACTCCTTTACTGCATCCCTCGCTTCCTCACATTGACGAATTAACACACAATTTACGTCCATATGAAATACTCTGGATTCCCTGCATTGTCCTTCTAAATCGAGATACGTTTCTACGGAAACGATATGATTTTCTTTGGGGTTCCGAGTATCTCTTTTCCGATGCATTATTCCTCCTTTACTGCATCCCTCGCTCCCTGACATTCACGAATTAACACACAATTTGCGTCCATATGAAATACTCTGGATTCCCTGCATTGTCCTTCTAAATCGAGATACGTTTCTACGGAAACGATAGGATTTTCTTTGGGGTTCCGAGTATCTCTTTTCCGATGCATTATTCCACCTTTACTGCATCCCTCGCTCCCTCACATTGACGAATTAACACACAATTTGAGTCCATATGAAATACTCTGGGTTCCCTGCATTGTCCTCCTAAATCGAGATACGTTTCTACGGAAACGATAGGATTTTTTTTGGGGTTCCGAATATCTCTTTTCCGATGCATTATTCCTCCTTTACTGCATCCCTCGCTCCCTCACATTGACGAATTAACACACAATTTGCGTCCATATGAAATACTCAGGATTCCCTGCATTGTCCTTATAAATCGAGATACGTTTCTACGGAAACGATAGGATTTTCTTTGGGGTTCCGAGTATCTCTTTTCCGATGCATTATTCCTCCTTTACTGCATCCCTCGCTCCCTGACGTTGACGAATTAACACACAATTTGCGTCCATATGAAATACTCTGGATTACCTGCATTGTCCTTGTGAATCGAGATACGTTTCTACGGAAACGATAGGATTTTCCTTGGGGTTCCGAGTATCTCTTTTCCGATGCATTATTCCTCCTTTACTGCATCCCTCGTTCCCTCACACTGACGATTTAACACACAATTTGCGTCCATATGATATACTCTGGATTCCCTGCATTGTCCTTGTAAATCGAGATACGTTTCTACGGAAACGATAGGATTTTCTTTGGGGTTCCGAGTATCTCTTTTCCGATGCATTATTCCTCCTTTACTGCATCCCTCGCTCCCTCACATTGACGAATTAACACACAATTTGCGTCCATATGAAATACTCTGGATTCCCTGCATTGTCCTTCTAAATCGGGATTCGTTTCTACGGAAACGACAGGATTTTCTTTGGGGTTCCGAGTATCTCTTTTCCGATGCATTATTCCTCCTTTACTGCATCCCTCGCTCCCTCACATTGCTGAATTAACACACAAATTGCGTCCATATGAAATACTCTGGGTTCCCTGCATTATCTTTCTAAATCGAGATACGTTTCTACGGAAACGATAGGATTTTCTTTTGGGAGTCGAGTATCCTTTTCCGATGCATTATTCCTCCTTTACTGCCTCCCTCGCTCCCTCACATTGACGAATTAACACACAATTTGCGTCCATATGAAATACTCAGGATTCCCTGCATTGTCCTTCTAAATCGGGAATCGTTTCTACGGAAACGACAGGATTTTCTTTGGGGTTCCGAGTATCTCTTTTCCGATGCATTATTCCTCCTTTACTGCATCCCTCGCTCCCTCACATTGACTAATTAACACACAATTTGCGTCCATATGAAATACTCTGGATTCCCTGCATTGTCCTTCTAAATCGGGATTCGTTTCTACGGAAACGACAGGATTTTCTTTGGGGTTCCGAGTATCTCTTTTCCGATGCATTATTCCTCCTTTACTGCATCCCTCGCTCCCTCACATTGCTGAATTAACACACAAATTGCGTCCATATGAAATACTCTGGGTTCCCTGCATTATCTTTCTAAATCGAGATACGTTTCTACGGAAACGATAGGATTTTCTTTTGGGAGTCGAGTATCCTTTTCCGATGCATTATTCCTCCTTTACTGCCTCCCTCGCTCCCTCACATTGACGAATTAACACACAATTTGCGTCCATATGAAATACTCAGGATTCCCTGCATTGTCCTTCTAAATCGGGATTCGTTTCTACGGAAACGACAGGATTTTCTTTGGGGTTCCGAGTATCTCTTTTCCGATGCATTATTCCTCCTTTACTGCATCCCACGCTCCCTCACATTGCCGAATTAACACACAAATTGCGTCCATATGAAATACTCTGGGTTCCCTGCATTATCTTTCTAAATCGAGATACGTTTCTATGGAAACGATAGGATTTTCTTTTGGGAGTCGAGTATCTCTTTTCCGATGTATTATTCCTCCTTTACTGCTTCCCTCGCTCCCTCACATTGACGAATTAACACACAATTTGCGTCCATATGAAATACTCTGGATTCCCTGCATTGTCCTTCTAAATCGAGATACGATTCTACGGAAACGATTGGATTTTCTTTGGGGTTCCGAGTATCTCTTTTCCGATGCATTATTCCTCCTTTACTGCATCCCTCACTCCCTCACATTGACGAATTAACACACAATTTGCGTCCATATGAAATACTCTGGATTCCCTGCATTGTCCTTCTAAATCGAGATACATTTCTACGGAAACGATAGGATATTCTTTGGGGTTCCGCGTATCTCTTTTCCGATGCATTATTCCTCCTTAACTGCATCCCTCGCTTCCTCACATTGACGAATTGACACACAATTTGCGTCCATATGAAATACTCTGGATTCCCTGCATTGTCCTTCTAAATCGAGATACGTTTCTAAGGAAACGATAGGATTTTCTTAGGGGTTCCGAGTATCTCTTTTCCGATGCATTATTCCTCCGTTACTGCATCCCTCGCTCCCTCACATTGACGAATTAACACACAATTTGCGTCCATATGAAATACTCTGGATTCCCTGCATTGTCCTTCTAAATCGAGATACGTTTCTACGGAAACGATAGGATTTTCTTTGGGGTTCCGAGTATCTCTTTTCCGATGCATTATTCCTCCTTTACTGCATCCCTCGCTCCCTCACATTGACTAATTAACACACAATTTGCGTCCATATGAAATACTCTGGATTCCCTGCATTGTCCTCGTAAATCGAGATACGTTTCTATGGAAACGATAAGATTTTCTTTGGGGTTCCGAGTATCTCTTTTCCGATGCATTATTCCTCCTTTACTGCATCCCTCGCTCCCTCACATTGACGAATTAACACACATTTTGCGTCCATATGAAATACTCAGGATTCCCTGCATTGTCCTTCTAAATCGAGATACGTTTCTACGGAAACGATAGGATTTTCTTTGGGGTTCCGAGTATCTCTTTTCCGATGCATTATTCCTCCTTTACTGCATCCCTCGCTAACTCACATTGACGAATTAACACACAATTTGCGTCCATATGAAATACTCTGGATTCCCTGCATTGTCCTTCTAAATCGAGATACGTTTCTACGGAAACGATAGGATTTTCTTTGGAATTCCACGTATCTCTTTTCCGATGCATTATTCCTCCTTCACTGCATCCCTCGCTCCCTCACATTGACGAATTAACACACAATTAGCGTCCATATGAAATACTCTGGATTCCCAGCATTGTCCTTCTAAATCGGGATTCGTTGCTACGGAAACGACAGGATTTTCTTTGGGGTTCCGAGTATCTCTTTTCCGATGCATTATTCCTCCTTTACTGCATCCCTCGCTCACTCACATTGCCGAATTAACACACAAATTGCGTCCATATGAAATAATCTGGGTTCCCTGCATTATCTTTCTAAATCGAGATACGTTTCTACGGAAACGATAGGATTTTCTTTTGGGAGTCGAGTATCTCTTTTCCGATGCATTATTCCTCCTTTACTGCATCCCTCGCTCCCTCACATTGACGAATTAACACACAATTTGCGTATATATGAAATACTCTGGATTCCCTGCATTGTCCTTCTAAATCGAGATACGTTTCTACGGAAACGATAGGATTTTCTATGGGGTTCCGAGTATCTCTTTTCCGATGCATTATTCCCCCTTTACTGCATCCCTCGCTCCCTCACATTGACGAATTAACACACAATTTGCGTCCATATGAAATACTCTGGATTCCCTGCATTGTCCTTCTAAATCAAATACGTTTCTACGGAAACGATAGGATTTTCTTTGGGGTTCCCAGTATCTCTTTTCCGATGCATTGTTCCTCCTTTACTGCATCCCTCGCTCCCTCAATTTGACGAATTAACACACAATTTGCGTCCATATGAAATACTCTGGATTCCCTGCATTGTCCTTCTAAATCGAGATACGTTTCTACGGAAACGATAGGATTTTCTTTGGGGTTCCGCGTATCTCTTTTCCGATGCATTATTACTCCTTTACTGCATCCCTCGCTTCCTCACATTGACGAATTAACACACAATTTGCGTCCATATGAAATACTCTGGATTCCCTGCATTGTCCTTCTAAATCGAGATACGTTTCTACGGAAACGATATGATTTTCTTTGGGGTTCCGAGTATCTCTTTTCCGATGCATTATTCCTCCTTTACTGCATCCCTCGCTCCCTGACATTGACGAATTAACATACAATTTGCGTCCATATGAAATACTCTGGATTCCCTGAATTGTCCTTCTAAATCGAGATTCGTTTCTAGGGAAACGACAGGATTTTCTTTGGGGTTCCGAGTATCTCTTTTCCGATGCATTATTCCTCCTTTACTGCATCCCTCGCTCCCTCACATAGCCGAATTAACACACAAATTGCGTCCATAAGAAATACTCTGTGTTCCCTGCATTATCTTTCTAAATCGAGATACGTTTCTACGGAAACGAAAGGATTTTCTTTTGGGAGTCGAGTATCTCTTTTCCGATGCATTGTTCCTCCTTTACTGGATCCCTCGCTCCCTCACATTGACGAATTAACGCACAATTTGCGTCCATATGAAATACTCTGGATTCCCTGCATGTCCTTCTAAATCGAGATACGATTCTACGGAAACGATTGGATTTTCTTTGGGGTTCCGAGTATCTCTTTTCCGATGCATTATTCCTCCTTTACTGGATCCCTCGCTCCCTCACATTGCCGAATTAACACACAAATTGCGTCCATATGAAATACTCTGGGTTCCCTGCATTATCTTTCTAAATCGAGATACGTTTCTATGGAAACGATAGGATTTTCTTTTGGGAGTCGAGTATCTCTTTTCCGATGTATTATTCCTCCTTTACTGCTTCCCTCGCTCCCTCACATTGACGAATTAACACACAATTTGCGTCCATATGAAATACTCTGGATTCCCTGCATTGTCCTTCTAAATCGAGATACGATTCTACGGAAACGATTGGATTTTCTTTGGGGTTCCGAGTATCTCTTTTCCGATGCATTATTCCTCCTTTACTGCATCCCTCACTCCCTCACATTGACGAATTAACACACAATTTGCGTCCATATGAAATACTCTGGATTCCCTGCATTGTCCTTCTAAATCGAGATACATTTCTACGGAAACGATAGGATATTCTTTGGGGTTCCGCGTATCTCTTTTCCGATGCATTATTCCTCCTTAACTGCATCCCTCGCTTCCTCACATTGACGAATTGACACACAATTTGCGTCCATATGAAATACTCTGGATTCCCTGCATTGTCCTTCTAAATCGAGATACGTTTCTAAGGAAACGATAGGATTTTCTTTGGGGTTCCGAGTATCTCTTTTCCGATGCATTATTCCTCCGTTACTGCATCCCTCGCTCCCTCACATTGACGAATTAACACACAATTTGCGTCCATATGAAATACTCTGGATTCCCTGCATTGTCCTTCTAAATCGAGATACGTTTCTACGGAAACGATAGGATTTTCTTTGGGGTTCCGAGTATCTCTTTTCCGATGCATTATTCCTCCTTTACTGCATCCCTCGCTCCCTCACATTGACTAATTAACACACAATTTGCGTCCATATGAAATACTCTGGATTCCCTGCATTGTCCTCGTAAATCGAGATACGTTTCTATGGAAACGATAGGATTTTCTTTGGGGTTCCGAGTATCTCTTTTCCGATGCATTATTCCTCCTTTACTGCATCCCTCGCTCCCTCACATTGACGAATTAACACACATTTTGCGTCCATATGAAATACTCAGGATTCCCTGCATTGTCCTTCTAAATCGAGATACGTTTCTACGGAAACGATAGGATTTTCTTTGGGGTTCCGAGTATCTCTTTTCCGATGCATTATTCCTCCTTTACTGCATCCCTCGCTAACTCACATTGACGAATTAACACACAATTTGCGTCCATATGAAATACTCTGGATTCCCTGCATTGTCCTTCTAAATCGAGATACGTTTCTACGGAAACGATAGGATTTTCTTTGGGATTCCACGTATCTCTTTTCCGATGCATTATTCCTCCTTCACTGCATCCCTCTCTACCTCACATTGACGAATTAACACACAATTAGCGTCCATATGAAATACTCTGGATTCCCAGCATTGTCCTTCTAAATCGGGATTCGTTGCTACGGAAACGACAGGATTTTCTTTGGGGTTCCGAGTATCTCTTTTCCGATGCATTATTCCTCCTTTACTGCATCCCTCGCTCACTCACATTGCCGAATTAACACACAAATTGCGTCCATATGAAATAATCTGGGTTCCCTGCATTATCTTTCTAAATCGAGATACGTTTCTACGGAAACGATAGGATTTTCATTTGGGAGTCGAGTATCTCTTTTCCGATGCATTATTCCTCCTTTACTGCATCCCTCGCTCCCTCACATTGACGAATTAACACACAATTTGCGTATATATGAAATACTCTGGATTCCCTGCATTGTCCTTCTAAATCGAGATACGTTTCTACGGAAACGATAGGATTTTCTATGGGGTTTCGAGTATCTCTTTTCCGATGCATTATTCCCCCTTTACTGCATCCCTCGCTCCCTCACATTGACGAATTAACACACAATTTGCGTCCATATGAAATACTCTGGATTCCCTGCATTGTCCTTCTAAATCAAATACGTTTCTACGGAAACGATAGGATTTTCTTTGGGGTTCCCAGTATCTCTTTTCCGATGCATTGTTCCTCCTTTACTGCATCCCTCGCTCCCTCAATTTGACGAATTAACACACAATTTGCGTCCATATGAAATACTCTGGATTCCCTGCATTGTCCTTCTAAATCGAGATACGTTTCTACGGAAACGATAGGATTTTCTTTGGGGTTCCGCGTATCTCTTTTCCGATGCATTATTACTCCTTTACTGCATCCCTCGCTTCCTCACATTGACGAATTAACACACAATTTGCGTCCATATGAAATACTCTGGATTCCCTGCATTGTCCTTCTAAATCGAGATACGTTTCTACGGAAACGATATGATTTTCTTTGGGGTTCCGAGTATCTCTTTTCCGATGCATTATTCCTCCTTTACTGCATCCCTCGCTCCCTGACATTGACGAATTAACACACAATTTGCGTCCATATGAAATACTCTGGATTCCCTGCATTGTCCTTCTAAATCGAGATTCGTTTCTAGGGAAACGACAGGATTTTCTTTGGGGTTCCGAGTATCTCTTTTCCGATGCATTATTCCTCCTTTACTGCATCCCTCGCTCCCTCACATAGCCGAATTAACACACAAATTGCGTCCATATGAAATACTCTGTGTTCCCTGCATTATCTTTCTAAATCGAGATACGTTTCTACGGAAACGAAAGGATTTTCTTTTGGGAGTCGAGTATCTCTTTTCCGATGCATTGTTCCTCCTTTACTGGATCCCTCGCTCCCTCACATTGACGAATTAACGCACAATTTGCGTCCATATGAAATACTCTGGATTCCCTGCATGTCCTTCTAAATCGAGATACGATTCTACGGAAACGATTGGATTTTCTTTGGGGTTCCGAGTATCTCTTTTCCGATGCATTATTCCTCCTTTACTGCATCCCTCACACCCTCACATTGACGAATTAACACACAATTTGCGTCCATATGAAATACTCTGGATTCCCTGCATTGTCCTTCTAAATCAAGATACGTTTCTACGGAAACGATAGGATTTTCTTTGGGGTACCGAGTATCTCTTTTCCGATGCATTATTCCTCCTTTACTGCATCCCTCGCTCCCTCACATTGACGAATTGACACACAATATGCGTCCATATGAAATACTCTGGATTCCCTGCATTGTCCTTCTAAATCGAGATACGTTTCTACGGAAACGATAGGATATTCTTTGGGGTTCCGCGTATCTCTTTTCCGATGCATTATTCCTCCTTAACTGCATCCCTCGCTACCTCACATTGACGAATTAACACACAATTTGCGTCCATATGAAATACTCTGGATTCCCTGCATTGTCCTTCTAAATCGAGATACGTTTCTAAGGAAACGATAGGATTTTCTTTGGGGTTCCGAGTATCTCTTTTCCGATGCATTATTCCTCCGTTACTGCATCCCTCGCTCCCTCACATTGACGAATTAACACACAATTTGCGTCCATATGAAATACTCTGGATTCCCTGCATTGTCCTTCTAAATCAAGATACGTTTCTACGGAAACGATAGGATTTTCTTTGGGGTTCCGAGTATCTCATTTCCGATGCATTATTCCTCCTTTACTGCATCCCTCGCTCCCTCACATTGACTAATTAACACACAATTTGCGTCCATATGAAATACTCTGGATTCCCTGCATTGTCCTCCTAAATCGAGATACGTTTCTACGGAAACGATAGGATTTTCTTTGAGGTTCCGAGTATCTCTTTTCCGATGCATTATTCCTCCTTTACTGCATCCCTCGCTCCCTCACATTGACGAATTAACACACAATTTGCGTCCATATGAAATACTCAGGATTCCCTGCATTGTCCTTCTAAATCGAGATACGTTTCTACGGAAACGATAGGATTTTCTTTGGGGTTCCGAGTATCTCTTTTCCGATGCATTATTCCTCCTTTCTCCTTTACTGCATCCCTCGCTAACTCACATTGACGAATTAACACACAATTTGCGTCCATATGAAATACTCTGGATTCCCTGCATTGTCCTTCTAAATCGAGATACGTTTCTACGGAAACGATAGGATTTTCTTTGGGGTTCCGCGTATCTCTTTTCCGATGCATTATTACTCCTTTACTGCATCCCTCGCTTCCTCACATTGACGAATTAACACACAATTTGCGTCCATATGAAATACTCTGGATTCCCTGCATGTCCTTCTAAATCGAGATACGATTCTACGGAAACGATTGGATTTTCTTTGGGGTTCCGAGTATCTCTTTTCCGATGCATTATTCCTCCTTTACTGCATCCCTCACACCCTCACATTGACGAATTAACACACAATTTGCGTCCATATGAAATACTCTGGATTCCCTGCATTGTCCTTCTAAATCAAGATACGTTTCTACGGAAACGATAGGATTTTCTTTGGGGTACCGAGTATCTCTTTTCCGATGCATTATTCCTCCTTTACTGCATCCCTCGCTCCCTCACATTGACGAATTGACACACAATATGCGTCCATATGAAATACTCTGGATTCCCTGCATTGTCCTTCTAAATCGAGATACGTTTCTACGGAAACGATAGGATATTCTTTGGGGTTCCGCGTATCTCTTTTCCGATGCATTATTCCTCCTTAACTGCATCCCTCGCTACCTCACATTGACGAATTAACACACAATTTGCGTCCATATGAAATACTCTGGATTCCCTGCATTGTCCTTCTAAATCGAGATACGTTTCTAAGGAAACGATAGGATTTTCTTTGGGGTTCCGAGTATCTCTTTTCCGATGCATTATTCCTCCGTTACTGCATCCCTCGCTCCCTCACATTGACGAATTAACACACAATTTGCGTCCATATGAAATACTCTGGATTCCCTGCATTGTCCTTCTAAATCAAGATACGTTTCTACGGAAACGATAGGATTTTCTTTGGGGTTCCGAGTATCTCATTTCCGATGCATTATTCCTCCTTTACTGCATCCCTCGCTCCCTCACATTGACTAATTAACACACAATTTGCGTCCATATGAAATACTCTGGATTCCCTGCATTGTCCTCCTAAATCGAGATACGTTTCTACGGAAACGATAGGATTTTCTTTGAGGTTCCGAGTATCTCTTTTCCGATGCATTATTCCTCCTTTACTGCATCCCTCGCTCCCTCACATTGACGAATTAACACACAATTTGCGTCCATATGAAATACTCAGGATTCCCTGCATTGTCCTTCTAAATCGAGATACGTTTCTACGGAAACGATAGGATTTTCTTTGGGGTTCCGAGTATCTCTTTTCCGATGCATTATTCCTCCTTTCTCCTTTACTGCATCCCTCGCTAACTCACATTGACGAATTAACACACAATTTGCGTCCATATGAAATACTCTGGATTCCCTGCATTGTCCTTCTAAATCGAGATACGTTTCTACGGAAACGATAGGATTTTCTTTGGGATTCCACGTATCTCTTTTCCGATGCATTATTCCTCCTTCACTGCATCCCTCGCTCCCTCACATTGACGAATTAACACACAATTAGCGTCCATATGAAATACTCTGGATTCCCTGCAATGTCCTTCTAAATCGGGATTCGTTTCTACGGAAACGACAGGATTTTCTTTGGGGTTCCGAGTATCTCTTTTCCGATGCATTATTACTCCTTTACTGCATCCCTCGCTCACTCACATTGCCGAATTAACACACAAATTGCGTCCATATGAAATAATCTGGGTTCCCTGCATTATCTTTCTAAATCGAGATACGTTTCTACGGAAACGATAGGATTTTCTTTTGGGAGTCGAGTATCTCTTTTCCGATGCATTATTCCTCCTTTACTGCATCCCTCGCTCCCTCACATTGACGAATTAACACACAATTTGCGTCCATATGAAATACTCTGGATTCCCTGCATTGTCCTTCTAAATCGAGATACGTTTCTACGGAAACGATAGGATTTTCTTTGGGGTTCCGAGTATCTCTTTTCCGATGCATTATTCCACCTTTACTGCATCCCTCGCTCCCTCACATTGACGAATTAACACACAATTTGCGTCCATATGAAATACTCTGGGTTCCTTGCATTCCTCCTAAATCGAGATACGTTTCTACGGAAACGATAGCATTTTCTTTGGGGTTCCGAATATCTCTTTTCCGATGCATTATTCCTCCTTTACTGCATCCCTCGCTCCCTCACATTGACGAATTAACACACAATTTGCGTCCATATGAAATACTCAGGATTCCCTGCATTGTCCTTATAAATCGAGATACGTTTCTACGGAAACGATAGGATTTTCTTTGGGGTTCCGAGTATCTCTTTTCCGATGCATTATTCCTCCTTTACTGCATCCCTCGCTCCCTGACGTTGACGAATTAACACACAATTTGCGTCCATATGAAATACTCTGGATTACCTGCATTGTCCTTGTGAATCGAGATACGTTTCTACGGAAACGATAGGATTTTCCTTGGGGTTCCGAGTATCTCTTTTCCGATGCATTATTCCTCCTTTACTGCATCCCTCGTTCCCTCACATTGACGATTTAACACACAATTTGCGTCCATATGATATACTCTGGTTCCCTGCATTGTCCTTGTAAATCGAGATACGTTTCTACGGAAACGATAGGATTTTCTTTGGGGTTCCGAGTATCTCTTTTCCGATGCATTATTCCTCCTTTACTGCATCCCTCGCTCCCTCACATTGACGAATTAACACACAATTTGCGTCCATATGAAATACTCTGGATTCCCTGCATTGTCCTTCTAAATCGGGATTCGTTTCTACGGAAACGACAGGATTTTCTTTGGGGTTCCCAGTATCTCTTTTCCGATGCATTATTCCTCTTTTACTGCATCCCTCGCTCCCTCACATTGCCGAATTAACACACAAATTGCGTCCATATGAAATACTCTGGGTTCCCTGCATTATCTTTCTAAATCGAGATACGTTTCTACGGAAACGATAGGATTTTCTTTTGGGAGTCGAGTATCCTTTTCCGATGCATTATTCCTCCTTTACTGCCTCCCTCGCTCCCTCACATTGACGAATTAACACACAGTTTGCGTCCATATGAAATACTCTGGATTCCCTGCATTGTCCTTCTAAATCGAGATACGTTTCTACGGAAACGATATGATTTTCTTTGGGGTTCCGAGTATCTCTTTTCCGATGCATTATTCCTCCTTTACTGCATCCCTCGCTCCCTGACATTGACGAATTAACACACAATTTGCGTCCATATGAAATACTCTGGATTCCCTGCATTGTCCTTCTAAATCGAGATTCGTTTCTAGGGAAACGACAGGATTTTCTTTGGGGTTCCGAGTATCTCTTTTCCGATGCATTATTCCTCCTTTACTGCATCCCTCGCTCCCTCACATTGCCGAATTAACACACAAATTGCGTCCATATGAAATACTCTGTGTTCCCTGCATTATCTTTCTAAATCGAGATACGTTTCTACGGAAACGATAGGATTTTCTTTTGGGAGTCGAGTATCTCTTTTCCGATGCATTGTTCCTCCTTTACTGCATCCCTCGCTCCCTCACATTGACGAATTAACACACAATTTGCGTCCATATGAAATACTCTGGATTCCCTGCATTGTCCTTCTAAATCGAGATACGATTCTACGGAAACGATTGGATTTTCTTTGGGGTTCCGAGTATCTCTCTTCCGATGCATTATTCCTCCTTTACTGCATCCCTCACACCCTCACATTGACGAATTAACACACAATTTGCGTCCATATGAAATACTCTGGATTCCCTGCATTGTCCTTCTAAATCAAGATACGTTTCTACGGAAACGATAGGATTTTCTTTGGGGTACCGAGTATCTCTTTTACGATGCATTATTCCTCCTTTACTGCATCCCTCGCTCCCTCACATTGACGAATTGACACACAATTTGCGTCCATATGAAATACTCTGGATTCCCTGCATTGTCCTTCTAAATCGAGATACGTTTCTACGGAAACGATAGGATATTCTTTGGGGTTCCGCGTATCTCTTTTCCGATGCATTATTCCTCCTTAACTGCAACCCTCGCTACCTCACATTGACGAATTAACACGCAATTTGCGTCCATATGAAATACTCTGGATTCCCTGCATTGTCCTTCTAAATCGAGATACGTTTCTAAGGAAACGATAGGATTTTCTTTGGGGTTCCGAGTATCTCTTTTCCGATGCATTATTCCTCCGTTACTGCATCACTCGCTCCCTCACATTGACGAATTAACACACAATTTGCGTCCATATGAAATACTCTGGATTCCCTGCATTGTCCTTCTAAATCGAGATACGTTTCTACGGAAACGATAGGATTTTCTTTGGGGTTCCGAGTATCTCTTTTCCGATGCATTATTCCTCCTTTACTGCATCCCTCGCTCCCTCACATTGACTAATTAACACACAATTTGCGTCCATATGAAATACTCTGGATTCCCTGCATTGTCCTCCTAAATCGAGATACGTTTCTACGGAAACGATAGGATTTTCTTTGAGGTTCCGAGTATCTCTTTTCCGATGCATTATTCCTCCTTTACTGCATCCCTCGCTCCCTCACATTGACGAATTAACACACAATTTGCGTCCATATGAAATACTCAGGATTCCCTGCATTGTCCTTCTAAATCGAGATACGTTTCTACGGAAACGATAGGATTTTCTTTGGGGTTCCGAGTATCTCTTTTCCGATGCATTATTCCTCCTTTACTGCATCCCTCGCTAACTCACATTGACGAATTAACACACAATTTGCGTCCATATGAAATACTCTGGATTCCCTGCATTGTCCTTCTAAATCGAGATACGTTTCTACGGAAACGATAGGATTTTCTTTGGGATTCCACGTATCTCTTTTCCGATGCATTATTCCTCCTTCACTGCATCCCTCGCTCCCTCACATTGACGAATTAACACACAATTAGCGTCCATATGAAATACTCTGGATTCCCTGCATTGTCCTTCTAAATCGGGATTCGTTTCTACGGAAACGACAGGATTTTCTTTGGGGTTCCGAGTATCTCTTTTCCGATGCATTATTACTCCTTTACTGCATCGCTCGCTCACTCACATTGCCGAATTAACACACAAATTGCGTCCATATGAAATAATCTGGGTTCCCTGCATTATCTTTCTAAATCGAGATACGTTTCTACGGAAACGATAGGATTTTCTTTTGGGAGTCGAGTATCTCTTTTCCGATGCATTATTCCTCCTTTACTGCATCCCTCGCTCCCTCACATTCACGAATTAACACACAATTTGCGTCCATATGAAATACTCTGGATTCCCTGCATTGTCCTTCTAAATCGAGATACGTTTCTACGGAAACGATAGGATTTTCTTTGGGGTTCCGAGTATCTCTTTTCCGATGCATTATTCCACCTTTACTGCATCCCTCGCTCCCTCACATTGACGAATTAACACACAATTTGCGTCCATATGAAATACTCTGGGTTCCCTGCATTGTCCTCCTAAATCGAGATACGTTTCTGCGGAAACGATAGGATTTTCTTTGGGGTTCCGAATATCTCTTTTCCGATGCATTATTCCTCCTTTACTGCATCCCTCGCTCCCTCACATTGACGAATTAACACACAATTTGCGTCCATATGAAATACTCTGGGTTCCCTGCATTGTCCTCCTAAATCGAGATACGTTTCTACGGAAACGATAGGATTTTCTTTGGGGTTCCGAATATCTCTTTTCCGATGCATTATTCCTCCTTTACTGCATCCCTCGCTCCCTCACATTGACGAATTAACACACAATTTGCGTCCATATTAAATACTCAGGATTCCCTGCATTGTCCTTATAAATCGAGATACGTTTCTACGGAAACGATAGGATTTTCTTTGGGGTTCCGAGTATCTCTTTTCCGATGCATTATTCCTCCTTTACTGCATCCCTCGCTCCCTGACGTTGACGAATTAACACACAATTTGCGTCCATATGAAATACTCTGGATTACCTGCATTGTCCTTGTGAATCGAGATACGTTTCTACGGAAACGATAGGATTTTCCTTGGGGTTCCGAGTATCTCTTTTCCGATGCATTATTCCTCCTTTACTGCATCCCTCGTTCCCTCACTTTGACGATTTAACACACAATTTGCGTCCATATGATATACTCTGGATTCCCTGCATTGTCCTTGTAAATCGAGATACATTTCTACGGAAACGATAGGATTTTCTTTGGGGTTCCGAGTATCTCTTTTCCGATGCATTATTCCTCCTTTACTGCATCCCTCGCTCCCTCACATTGACGAATTAACACACAATTTGCGTCCATATGAAATACTCTGGATTCCCTGCATTGTCCTTCTAAATCGGGATTCGTTTCTACGGAAACGACAGGATTTTCTTTGGGGTTCCGAGTATCTCTTTTCCGATGCATTATTCCTCTTTTACTGCATCCCTCGCTCCCTCACATTGCCGAATTAACACACAAATTGCGTCCATATGAAATACTCTGGGTTCCCTGCATTATCTTTCTAAATCGAGATACGTTTCTACGGAAATGATAGGATTTTCTTTTGGGAGTCGAGTATCCTTTTCCGATGCATTATTCCTCCTTTACTGCCTCCCTCGCTCCCTCACATTGACGAATTAACACACAATTTGCGTCCATATGAAATACTCAGGATTCCCTGCATTGTCCTTCTAAATCGGGATTCGTTACTACGGAAACGAAAGGATTTTCTTTGGGGTTCCGAGTATCTCTTTTCCGATGCATTATTCCTCCTTTACTGCATCCCTCGCTCCCTCACATTGCCGAATTAACACACAAATTGCGTCCATATGAAATACTCTGGGTTCCCTGCATTATCTTTCTAAATCGAGATACGTTTCTACGGAAAGGATAGGATTTTCTTTTGGGAGTCGAGTATCTCTTTTCCGATGTATTATTCCTCCTTTACTGCATCCCTCGCTCCCTCACATTGACGAATTAACACACAATTTGCGTCCATATGAAATACTCTGGATTCCCTGCATTGTCCTTCTAAATCAAGATACGTTTCTACGGAAACGATAGGATTTTCTTTGGGGTTCCGAGTATCTCTTTTCCGATGCATTACTCCTCCTTTACTGCATCCCTCGCTCCGTCACATTGACGAATTAACACACAATTTGCGTCCATATGAAATACTCTGGATTCCCTGCATTGTCCATCTAAATCGAGATACGTTTCTACGGAAACGATAGGATTTTCTTTGGGGTTCCGTGTATCTCTTTTCCGATGCATTATTCCTCCTTTACTGCATCCCTCGCTTCCTCACATTGACGAATTAACACACAATTTGCGTCCATATGAAATACTCTGGATTCCCTGCATTGTCCTTCTAAATCGAGATACGTTTCTACGGAAACGATAGGATTTTCTTTGGGGTACCGAGTATCTCTTTTCCGATGCATTATTCCTCCTTTACTGCATCCCTCGCTCCCTCACATTGACGAATTAACACACGATTTGCGTCCATATGAAATACTCTGGATTCCCTGCATTGTCCTTGTAAATCGAGATACGTTTCTACGGAAACGATAGGATTTTCTTTGGGGTTCCGAGTATCTCTTTTCCGATGCATTATTCCTCCTTTACTGCATCCCTCGCTCCCTCACATTGACGAATTAACACACAATTTGCGTCCATATGAAATACTCTGGATTCCCTGCATTGTCCTTCTAAATCGGGATTCGTTTCTACGGAAAAGACAGGATTTTCTTTGGGGTCCCGAGTATCTCTTTTCCGATGCATTATTCCTCCTTTACTGCATCCCTCGCTCCCTCACATTGCCGAATTAACACACAAATTGCGTCCATATGAAATACTCTGGATTCCCTGCATTGTCCTTCTAAATCGAGATACGTTTCTACGGAAACGATAGGATTTTCTTTGGGATTCCACGTATCTCTTTTCCGATGCATTATTCCTCCTTCACTGCATCCCTCGCTCCCTCACATTGACGAATTAACACACAATTAGCGTCCATATGAAATACTCTGGATTCCCTGCATTGTCCTTCTAAATCGGGATTCGTTTCTACGGAAACGACAGGATTTTCTTTGGGGTTCCGAGTATCTCTTTTCCGATGCATTATTACTCCTTTACTGCATCGCTCGCTCACTCACATTGCCGAATTAACACACAAATTGCGTCCATATGAAATAATCTGGGTTCCCTGCATTATCTTTCTAAATCGAGATACGTTTCTACGGAAACGATAGGATTTTCTTTTGGGAGTCGAGTATCTCTTTTCCGATGCATTATTCCTCCTTTACTGCATCCCTCGCTCCCTCACATTCACGAATTAACACACAATTTGCGTCCATATGAAATACTCTGGATTCCCTGCATTGTCCTTCTAAATCGAGATACGTTTCTACGGAAACGATAGGATTTTCTTTGGGGTTCCGAGTATCTCTTTTCCGATGCATTATTCCACCTTTACTGCATCCCTCGCTCCCTCACATTGACGAATTAACACACAATTTGCGTCCATATGAAATACTCTGGGTTCCCTGCATTGTCCTCCTAAATCGAGATACGTTTCTGCGGAAACGATAGGATTTTCTTTGGGGTTCCGAATATCTCTTTTCCGATGCATTATTCCTCCTTTACTGCATCCCTCGCTCCCTCACATTGACGAATTAACACACAATTTGCGTCCATATGAAATACTCTGGGTTCCCTGCATTGTCCTCCTAAATCGAGATACGTTTCTACGGAAACGATAGGATTTTCTTTGGGGTTCCGAATATCTCTTTTCCGATGCATTATTCCTCCTTTACTGCATCCCTCGCTCCCTCACATTGACGAATTAACACACAATTTGCGTCCATATTAAATACTCAGGATTCCCTGCATTGTCCTTATAAATCGAGATACGTTTCTACGGAAACGATAGGATTTTCTATGGGGTTCCGAGTATCTCTTTTCCGATGCATTATTCCTCCTTTACTGCATCCCTCGCTCCCTGACGTTGACGAATTAACACACAATTTGCGTCCATATGAAATACTCTGGATTACCTGCATTGTCCTTGTGAATCGAGATACGTTTCTACGGAAACGATAGGATTTTCCTTGGGGTTCCGAGTATCTCTTTTCCGATGCATTATTCCTCCTTTACTGCATCCCTCGTTCCCTCACTTTGACGATTTAACACACAATTTGCGTCCATATGATATACTCTGGATTCCCTGCATTGTCCTTGTAAATCGAGATACATTTCTACGGAAACGATAGGATTTTCTTTGGGGTTCCGAGTATCTCTTTTCCGATGCATTATTCCTCCTTTACTGCATCCCTCGCTCCCTCACATTGACGAATTAACACACAATTTGCGTCCATATGAAATACTCTGGATTCCCTGCATTGTCCTTCTAAATCGGGATTCGTTTCTACGGAAACGACAGGATTTTCTTTGGGGTTCCGAGTATCTCTTTTCCGATGCATTATTCCTCTTTTACTGCATCCCTCGCTCCCTCACATTGCCGAATTAACACACAAATTGCGTCCATATGAAATACTCTGGGTTCCCTGCATTATCTTTCTAAATCGAGATACGTTTCTACGGAAACGATAGGATTTTCTTTTGGGAGTCGAGTATCCTTTTCCGATGCATTATTCCTCCTTTACTGCCTCCCTCGCTCCCTCACATTGACGAATTAACACACAATTTGCGTCCATATGAAATACTCAGGATTCCCTGCATTGTCCTTCTAAATCGGGATTCGTTACTACGGAAACGAAAGGATTTTCTTTGGGGTTCCGAGTATCTCTTTTCCGATGCATTATTCCTCCTTTACTGCATCCCTCGCTCCCTCACATTGCCGAATTAACACACAAATTGCGTCCATATGAAATACTCTGGGTTCCCTGCATTATCTTTCTAAATCGAGATACGTTTCTACGGAAAGGATAGGATTTTCTTTTGGGAGTCGAGTATCTCTTTTCCGATGTATTATTCCTCCTTTACTGCATCCCTCGCTCCCTCACATTGACGAATTAACACACAATTTGCGTCCATATGAAATACTCTGGATTCCCTGCATTGTCCTTCTAAATCAAGATACGTTTCTACGGAAACGATAGGATTTTCTTTGGGGTTCCGAGTATCTCTTTTCCGATGCATTACTCCTCCTTTACTGCATCCCTCGCTCCGTCACATTGACGAATTAACACACAATTTGCGTCCATATGAAATACTCTGGATTCCCTGCATTGTCCATCTAAATCGAGATACGTTTCTACGGAAACGATAGGATTTTCTTTGGGGTTCCGTGTATCTCTTTTCCGATGCATTATTCCTCCTTTACTGCATCCCTCGCTTCCTCACATTGACGAATTAACACACAATTTGCGTCCATATGAAATACTCTGGATTCCCTGCATTGTCCTTCTAAATCGAGATACGTTTCTACGGAAACGATAGGATTTTCTTTGGGGTACCGAGTATCTCTTTTCCGATGCATTATTCCTCCTTTACTGCATCCCTCGCTCCCTCACATTGACGAATTAACACACGATTTGCGTCCATATGAAATACTCTGGATTCCCTGCATTGTCCTTGTAAATCGAGATACGTTTCTACGGAAACGATAGGATTTTCTTTGGGGTTCCGAGTATCTCTTTTCCGATGCATTATTCCTCCTTTACTGCATCCCTCGCTCCCTCACATTGACGAATTAACACACAATTTGCGTCCATATGAAATACTCTGGATTCCCTGCATTGTCCTTCTAAATCGGGATTCGTTTCTACGGAAAAGACAGGATTTTCTTTGGGGTCCCGAGTATCTCTTTTCCGATGCATTATTCCTCCTTTACTGCATCCCTCGCTCCCTCACATTGCCGAATTAACACACAAATTGCGTCCATATGAAATACTCTGGATTCCCTGCATTGTCCTTCTAAATCGAGATACGTTTCTACGGAAACGATAGGATTTTCTTTGGGGTTCCGAGTATCTCTTTTCCGATGCATTATTCCACCTTTACTGCATCCCTCGCTCCCTCACATTGACGAATTAACACACAATTTGCGTCCATATGAAATACTCTGGGTTCCCTGCATTGTCCTCCTAAATCGAGATACGTTTCTACGGAAACGATAGGATTTTCTTTGGGGTTCCGAATATCTCTTTTCCGATGCATTATTCCTCCTTTACTGCATCCCTCGCTCCCTCACATTGACGAATTAACACACAATTTGCGTCCATATGAAATACTCTGGGTTCCCTGCATTGTCCTCCTAAATCGAGATACGTTTCTACGGAAACGATAGGATTTTCTTTGGGGTTCCGAATATCTCTTTTCCGATGCATTATTCCTCCTTTACTGCATCCCTCGCTCCCTCACATTGACGAATTAACACACAATTTGCGTCCATATTAAATACTCAGGATTCCCTGCATTGTCCTTATAAATCGAGATACGTTTCTACGGAAACGATAGGATTTTCTTTGGGGTTCCGAGTATCTCTTTTCCGATGCATTATTCCTCCTTTACTGCATCCCTCGCTCCCTGACGTTGACGAATTAACACACAATTTGCGTCCATATGAAATACTCTGGATTACCTGCATTGTCCTTGTGAATCGAGATACGTTTCTACGGAAACGATAGGATTTTCCTTGGGGTTCCGAGTATCTCTTTTCCGATGCATTATTCCTCCTTTACTGCATCCCTCGTTCCCTCACTTTGACGATTTAACACACAATTTGCGTCCATATGATATACTCTGGATTCCCTGCATTGTCCTTGTAAATCGAGATACATTTCTACGGAAACGATAGGATTTTCTTTGGGGTTCCGAGTATCTCTTTTCCGATGCATTATTCCTCCTTTACTGCATCCCTCGCTCCCTCACATTGACGAATTAACACACAATTTGCGTCCATATGAAATACTCTGGATTCCCTGCATTGTCCTTCTAAATCGGGATTCGTTTCTACGGAAACGACAGGATTTTCTTTGGGGTTCCGAGTATCTCTTTTCCGATGCATTATTCCTCTTTTACTGCATCCCTCGCTCCCTCACATTGCCGAATTAACACACAAATTGCGTCCATATGAAATACTCTGGGTTCCCTGCATTATCTTTCTAAATCGAGATACGTTTCTACGGAAACGATAGGATTTTCTTTTGGGAGTCGAGTATCCTTTTCCGATGCATTATTCCTCCTTTACTGCCTCCCTCGCTCCCTCACATTGACGAATTAACACACAATTTGCGTCCATATGAAATACTCAGGATTCCCTGCATTGTCCTTCTAAATCGGGATTCGTTACTACGGAAACGAAAGGATTTTCTTTGGGGTTCCGAGTATCTCTTTTCCGATGCATTATTCCTCCTTTACTGCATCCCTCGCTCCCTCACATTGCCGAATTAACACACAAATTGCGTCCATATGAAATACTCTGGGTTCCCTGCATTATCTTTCTAAATCGAGATACGTTTCTACGGAAAGGATAGGATTTTCTTTTGGGAGTCGAGTATCTCTTTTCCGATGTATTATTCCTCCTTTACTGCATCCCTCGCTCCCTCACATTGACGAATTAACACACAATTTGCGTCCATATGAAATACTCTGGATTCCCTGCATTGTCCTTCTAAATCAAGATACGTTTCTACGGAAACGATAGGATTTTCTTTGGGGTTCCGAGTATCTCTTTTCCGATGCATTACTCCTCCTTTACTGCATCCCTCGCTCCGTCACATTGACGAATTAACACACAATTTGCGTCCATATGAAATACTCTGGATTCCCTGCATTGTCCATCTAAATCGAGATACGTTTCTACGGAAACGATAGGATTTTCTTTGGGGTTCCGTGTATCTCTTTTCCGATGCATTATTCCTCCTTTACTGCATCCCTCGCTTCCTCACATTGACGAATTAACACACAATTTGCGTCCATATGAAATACTCTGGATTCCCTGCATTGTCCTTCTAAATCGAGATACGTTTCTACGGAAACGATAGGATTTTCTTTGGGGTACCGAGTATCTCTTTTCCGATGCATTATTCCTCCTTTACTGCATCCCTCGCTCCCTCACATTGACGAATTAACACACGATTTGCGTCCATATGAAATACTCTGGATTCCCTGCATTGTCCTTGTAAATCGAGATACGTTTCTACGGAAACGATAGGATTTTCTTTGGGGTTCCGAGTATCTCTTTTCCGATGCATTATTCCTCCTTTACTGCATCCCTCGCTCCCTCACATTGACGAATTAACACACAATTTGCGTCCATATGAAATACTCTGGATTCCCTGCATTGTCCTTCTAAATCGGGATTCGTTTCTACGGAAAAGACAGGATTTTCTTTGGGGTCCCGAGTATCTCTTTTCCGATGCATTATTCCTCCTTTACTGCATCCCTCGCTCCCTCACATTGCCGAATTAACACACAAATTGCGTCCATATGAAATACTCTGGATTCCCTGCATTGTCCTTCTAAATCGAGATACGTTTCTACGGAAACGATAGGATTTTCTTTGGGATTCCACGTATCTCTTTTCCGATGCATTATTCCTCCTTCACTGCATCCCTCGCTCCCTCACATTGACGAATTAACACACAATTAGCGTCCATATGAAATACTCTGGATTCCCTGCATTGTCCTTCTAAATCGGGATTCGTTTCTACGGAAACGACAGGATTTTCTTTGGGGTTCCGAGTATCTCTTTTCCGATGCATTATTCCTCCTTTACTGCATCCCTCGCTCACTCACATTGCCGAATTAACACACAAATTGCGTCCATATGAAATAATCTGGGTTCCCTTTATTATCTTTCTAAATCGAGATACGTGTCTACGGAAACGATAGGATTTTCTTTTGGGAGTCGAGTATCTCTTTTCCGATGCATTATTCCTCCTTTACTGCATCCCTCGCTCCCTCACATTGACGAATTAACACACAATTTGCGTCCATATGAAATACTCTGGATTCCCTGCATTGTCCTTCTAAATCGAGATACGTTTCTACGGAAACGATATGATTTTCTTTGGGGTTCCGAGTATCTCTTTTCCGAGGCATTATACCTCCTTTACTGCATTCCTCGCTCCCTGACATTCACGAATTAACACACAATTTGCGTCCATATGAAATACTCTGGATTCCCTGCATTGTCCTTCTAAATCGAGATACGTTTATAGGGAAACTATAGGATTTTCTTTGGGGTTCCGAGTATCTCTTTTCCGATGCATTATTCCACCTTTACTGCATCCCTCGCTCCCTCACATTGACGAATTAACACACAATTTGCGTCCATACGAAATACTCTGGGTTCCCTGCATTGTCCTCCTAAATCGAGATACGTTTCTACGGAAACGATAGGATTTTCTTTGGGGTTCCGAATATCTCTTTTCCGATGCATTATTCCTCCTTTACTGCATCCCTCGCTCCCTCACATTGACGAATTAACACACAATTTGCGTCCATATGAAATACTCAGGATTCCCTGCATTGTCCTTATAAATCGAGATACGTTTCTACGGAAACGATAGGATTTTCTTTGGGGTTCCGAGTATCTCTTTTCCGATGCATTATTCCTCCTTTACTGCATCCCACGCTCCCTGACGTTGACGAATTAACACACAATTTGCGTCCATATGAAATACTCTGGATTACCTGCATTGTCCTTGTGAATCGAGATACGTTTCTACGGAAACGATAGGATTTTCCTTGGGGTTCCGAGTATCTCTTTTCCGATGCATTATTCCTCCTTTACTGCATCCCTCGCTCCCTCACATTGACGATTTAACACACAATTTGCGTCCATATGATATACTCTGGATTCCCTGCATTGTCCTTGTAAATCGAGATACGTTTCTACGGAAACGATAGGATTTTCTTTGGGGTTCCGAGTATCTCTTTTCCGATGCATTATTCCTCCTTTACTGCATCCCTCGCTCCCTCACATTGACGAATTCACACACAATTTGCGTCCATATGAAATACTCTGGATTCCCTGCATTGTCCTTCTAAATCGGGATTCGTTTCTACGGAAACGACAGGATTTTCTTTGGGGTTCCGAGTATCTCTTTTCCGATGCATTATTCCTCCTTTACTGCATCCCTCGCTCCCTCACATTGCCGAATTAACACACAAATTGCGTCCATATGAAATACTCTGGGTTCCCTGCATTATCTTTGTAAATCGAGATACGTTTCTACGGAAACGATAGGATTTTCTTTTGGGAGTCGAGTATACCTTTTCCGATGCATTATTCCTCCTTTACTGCCTCCCTCGCTCCCTCACATTGACGAATTAACACACAATTTGCGTCCATATGAAATACTCAGGATTCCCTGCATTGTCCTTCTAAATCGGGATTCGTTTCTACGGAAACGACAGGATTTTCTTTGGGGTTCCGAGTATCTCTTTTCCGATGCATTATTCCTCCTTTACTGCATCCCTCGCTCCCTCACATTGCCGAATTAACACACAAATTGCGTCCATATGAAATACTCTGGGTTCCCTGCATTATCTTTCTAAATCGAGATACGTTTCTACGGAAACGATAGGATTTTCTTTTGGGAGTCGAGTATCTCTTTTCCGATGTATTATTCCTCCTTTACTGCATCCCTCGCTCCCTCACATTGACGAATTAACACACAATTTGCGTCTATATGAAATACTCTGGATTCCCTGCATTGTCCTTCTAAATCGAGATACGTTTCTACGGAAAGGATAGTATTTTCTTTGGGGTTCCGAGTATCTCTTATCCGTTGCATTATTCCTCCTTTACTGCATCCCTCGCTCCCTCACATTGACGAATTAACACACAATTTGCGTCCATATGAAATACTCTGGATTCCCTGTATTGTCCTTCTAAATCAAGATACGTTTCTACGGAAACGATAGGATTTTCTTTGGGGTTCCGAGTATCTCTTTTCCGATGCATTACTCCTCCTTTACTGCATCCCTCGCTCCGTCACATTGACGAATTAACACACAATTTGCGTCCATATGAAATACTCTGGATTCCCTGCATTGTCCATCTAAATCGAGATACGTTTCTACGGAAACGATAGGATTTTCTTTGGGGTTCCGTGTATCTCTTTTCCGATGCATTATTCCTCCTTTACTGCATCCCTCGCTTCCTCACATTGACGAATTAACACACAATTTGCGTCCATATGAAATACTCTGGATTCCCTGCATTGTCCTTCTAAATCGAGATACGTTTCTACGGAAACGATAGCATTTTCTTTGGGGTACCGAGTATCTCTTTTCCGATGCATTATTCCTCCTTTACTGCATCCCTCGCTCCCTCACATTGACCAATTAACACACAATTTGCGTCCATATGAAATACTCTGGATTCCCTGCATTTTCCTTGTAAATCGAGATACGTTTCTACGGAAACGATAGGATTTTCTTTGGGGTTCCGAGTATCTCTTTTCCGATGCATTATTCCTCCTTTACTGCATCCCTCGCTCCCTCACATTGACGAATTAACACACGATTTGCGTCCATATGAAATACTCTGGATTCCCTGCATTGTCCTTGTAAATCGAGATACGTTTCTACGGAAACGATAGGATTTTCTTTGGGGTTCCGAGTATCTCTTTTCCGATGCATTATTCCTCCTTTACTGCATCCCTCGCTCCCTCACATTGACCAATTAACACACAATTTGCGTCCATATGAAATACTCTGGATTCCCTGCATTGTCCTTCTAAATCGGGATTCGTTTCTACGGAAAAGACAGGATTTTCTTTGGGGTCCCGAGTATCTCTTTTCCGATGCATTATTCCTCCTTTACTGCATCCCTCGCTCCCTCACATTGCCGAATTAACACACAAATTGCGTCCATATGAAATACTCTGGATTCCCTGCATTGTCCTTCTAAATCGAGATACGTTTCTACGGAAACGACAGGATTTTCTTTGGGATTCCACGTATCTCTTTTCCGATGCATTATTCCTCCTTCACTGCATCCCTCGCTCCCTCACATTGACGAATTAACACACAATTTGCGTCCATATGAAATACTCTGGATTCCCTGCATTGTCCTTCTAAATCGGGATTCGTTTCTACGGAAACGACAGGATTTTCTTTGGGGTTCCGAGTATCTCTTTTCCGATGCATTATTCCTCCTTTACTGCATCCCTCGCTCCCTCACATTGCCGAATTAACACACAAATTGCGTCCATATGAAATACTCTGGTTTCCCTGCATTATCTTTGTAAATCGAGATACGTTTCTACGGAAACGATAGGATTTTCTTTTGGGAGTCGAGTATACCTTTTCCGATGCATTATTCCTCCTTTACTGCCTCCCTCGCTCCCTCACATTGACGAATTAACACACAATTTGCGTCCATATGAAATACTCAGGATTCCCTGCATTGTCCTTCTAAATCGGGATTCGTTTCTACGGAAACGACAGGATTTTCTTTGGGGTTCCGAGTATCTCTTTTCCGATGCATTATTCCTCCTTTACTGCATCCCTCGCTCCCTCACATTGCCGAATTAACACACAAATTGCGTCCATATGAAATACTCTGGGTTCCCTGCATTATCTTTCTAAATCGAGATACGTTTCTACGGAAACGATAGGATTTTCTTTTGGGAGTCGAGTATCTCTTTTCCGTTGCATTATTCCTCCTTTACTGCATCCCTCGCTCCCTCACATTGACGAATTAACACACAATTTGCGTCCATATGAAATACTCTGGATTCCCTGCATTGTCCTTCTAAATCAAGATACGTTTCTACGGAAACGATAGGATTTTCTTTGGGGTTCCGAGTATCTCTTTTCCGATGCATTACTCCTCCTTTACTGCATCCCTCGCTCCGTCACATTGACGAATTAACACACAATTTGCGTGCATATGAAATACTCTGGATTCCCTGCATTGTCCATCTAAATCGAGATACGTTTCTACGGAAACGATAGGATTTTCTTTGGGGTTCCGTGTATCTCTTTTCCGATGCATTATTCCTCCTTTACTGCATCCCTCGCTTCCTCACATTGACGAATTAACACACAATTTGCGTCCATATGAAATACTCTGGATTCCCTGCATTGTCCTTCTAAATCGAGATACGTTTCTACGGAAACGATAGCATTTTCTTTGGGGTACCGAGTATCTCTTTTCCGATGCATTATTCCTCCTTTACTGCATCCCTCGCTCCCTCACATTGACCAATTAACACACAATTTGCGTCCATATGAAATACTCTGGATTCCCTGCATTTTCCTTGTAAATCGAGATACGTTTCTACGGAAACGATAGGATTTTCTTTGGGGTTCCGAGTATCTCTTTTCCGATGCATTATTCCTCCTTTACTGCATCCCTCGCTCCCTCACATTGACGAATTACACACGATTTGCGTCCATATGAAATACTCTGGATTCCCTGCATTGTCCTTGTAAATCGAGATACGTTTCTACGGAAACGATAGGATTTTCTTTGGGGTTCCGAGTATCTCTTTTCCGATGCATTATTCCTCCTTTACTGCATCCCTCGCTCCCTCACATTGACCAATTAACACACAATTTGCGTCCATATGAAATACTCTGGATTCCCTGCATTGTCCTTCTAAATCGGGATTCGTTTCTACGGAAAAGACAGGATTTTCTTTGGGGTCCCGAGTATCTCTTTTCCGATGCATTATTCCTCCTTTACTGCATCCCTCGCTCCCTCACATTGCCGAATTAACACACAAATTGCGTCCATATGAAATACTCTGGATTCCCTGCATTGTCCTTCTAAATCGAGATACGTTTCTACGGAAACGATAGGATTTTCTTTGGGATTCCACGTATCCCTTTTCCGATGCATTATTCCTCCTTCACTGCATCCCTCGCTCCCTCACATTGACGAATTAACACACAATTAGCGTCCATATGAAATACTCTGGATTCCCTGCATTGTCCTTCTAAATCGGGATTCGTTTCTACGGAAACGACAGGATTTTCTTTGGGGTTCCGAGTATCTCTTTTCCGATGCATTATTCCTCCTTTACTGCATCCCTCGCTCACTCACATTGCCGAATTAACACACAAATTGCGTCCATATGAAATAATCTGGGTTCCCTTTATTATCTTTCTAAATCGAGATACGTTTCTACGGAAACGATAGGATTTTCTTTTGGGAGTCGAGTATCTCTTTCCGATGCATTATTCCACCTTTACTGCATCCCTCGCTCCCTCACATTGACGAATTAACACACAATTTGCGTCCATACGAAATACTCTGGGTTCCCTGCATTGTCCTCCTAAATCGAGATACGTTTCTACGGAAACGATAGGATTTTCTTTGGGGTTCCGAATATCTCTTTTCCGATGCATTATTCCTCCTTTACTGCATCCCTCGCTCCCTCACATTGACGAATTAACACACAATTTGCGTCCTTATGAAATACTCAGGATTCCCTGCATTGTCCTTATAAATCGAGATACGTTTCTACGGAAACGATAGGATTTTCTTTGGGGTTCCGAGTATCTCTTTTCCGATGCATTATTCCTCCTTTACTGCATCCCTCGCTCCCTGACGTTGACGAATTAACACACAATTTGCGTCCATATGAAATACTCTGGATTACCTGCATTGTCCTTGTGAATCGAGATACGTTTCTACGGAAACGATAGGATTTTCCTTGGGGTTCCGAGTATCTCTTTTCCGATGCATTATTCCTCCTTTACTGCATCCCTCGCTCCCTCACATTGACGATTTAACACACAATTTGCGTCCATATGATATACTCTGGATTCCCTGCATTGTCCTTGTAAATCGAGTTACGTTTCTACGGAAACGATAGGATTTTCTTTGGGGTTCCGAGTATCTCTTTTCCGATGCATTATTCCTCCTTTACTGCATCCCTCGCTCCCTCACATTGACGAATTAACACACAATTTGCGTCCATATGAAATACTCTGGATTCCCTGCATTGTCCTTCTAAATCGGGATTCGTTTCTACGGAAACGACAGGATTTTCTTTGGGGTTCCGAGTATCTCTTTTCCGATGCATTATTCCTCCTTTACTGCATCCCTCGCTCCCTCACATTGCCGAATTAACACACAAATTGCGTCCATATGAAATACTCTGGGTTCCCTGCATTATCTTTGTAAATCGAGATACGTTTCTACGGAAACGATAGGATTTTCTTTTGGGAGTCGAGTATACCTTTTCCGATGCATTATTCCTCCTTTACTGCCTCCCTCGCTCCCTCACATTGACGAATTAACACACAATTTGCGTCCATATGAAATACTCAGGATTCCCTGCATTGTCCTTCTAAATCGGGATTCGTTTCTACGGAAACGACAGGATTTTCTTTGGGGTTCCGAGTATCTCTTTTCCGATGCATTATTCCTCCTTTACTGCATCCCTCGCTCCCTCACATTGCCGAATTAACACACAAATTGCGTCCATATGAAATACTCTGGGTTCCCTGCTTTATCTTTCTAAATCGAGATACGTTTCTACGGAAACGATAGGATTTTCTTTTGGGAGTCGAGTATCTCTTTTCCGATGTATTATTCCTCCTTTACTGCATCCCTCGCTCCCTCACATTGACGAATTAACACACAATTTGCGTCCATATGAAATATTCTGGATTCCCTGCATTGTCCTTCTAAATCGAGATACGTTTCTATGGAAACGATAGGATTTTCTTTGGGGTTCCGAGTATCTCTTATCCGATGCATTATTCCTCCTTTACTGCATCCCTCGCTCCCTCACATTGACGAATTAACACACAATTTGCGTCCATATGAAATACTCTGGATTCCCTGCATTGACCTTCTAAATCAAGATACGTTTCTACGGAAACGATAGGATTTTCTTTGGGGATCCGAGTATCTCTTTTCCGATGCATAACTCCTCCTTTACTGCATCCCTCGCTCCGTCACATTGACGAATTAACACACAATTTGCGTCCATATGAAATACTCTGGATTCCCTGCATTGTCCATCTAAATCGAGATACGTTTCTACGGAAACGATAGGATTTTCTTTGGGGTTCCGTGTATCTCTTTTCCGATGCATTATTCCTCCTTTACTGCATCCCTCGCTTCCTCACATTGACGAATTAACACACAATTTGCGTCCATATGAAATACTCTGGATTCCCTGATTTGTCCTTCTAAATCGAGATACGTTTCTACGGAAACGATAGGATTTTCTTTGGGGTACCGAGTATCTCTTTTCCGATGCATTATTCCTCCTTTACTGCATCCCTCGCTCCCTCACATTGACCAATTAGCACACAATTTGCGTCCATATGAAATACTCTGGATTCCCTGCATTTTCCTTGTAAATCGAGATACGTTTCTACGGACACGATAGGATTTTCTTTGGGGTTCCGAGTATCTCTTTTCCGATGCATTATTCCTCCTTTACTGCATCCATAGCTCCCTCACATTGCCGAATTAACACACAAATTGCGTCCATATGAAATAATCTGGATTCCCTGCATTGTCCTTCTAAATCGAGATACGTTTCTACGCAAACGATAGGACTTTCTTTGGGGTTCCGAGTATCTCTTTTCCGATGCATTATTCCTCCTTTACTGCATCCCTCGCTCCCTCACATTGACGAATTAACACACGATTTGCGTCCATATGAAATACTCTGGATTCCCTGCATTGTCCTTCTAAATCGGGATTCGGTTCTACGGAAACGACAGGATTTTCTTTGGGGTTCCGAGTATCTCTTTTCCGATGCATTATTCCTCCTTTACTGCATCCCTCGCTCCCTCACATTGACGAATTAACACACAAATTGCGTCCATATGAAATACTCTGGGTTCCCTGCATTATCTTTCTAAATCGAGATACGTTTCTACATAAACGATAGGATTTTCTTTGGGGTTCCGCGTATCTCCTTTCCGATGCATTATTACTCCTTTACTGCATCCCTCGCTTCCTCACATTGACGAATTAACACACAATTTGCGTCCATATGAAATACTCTGGATTCCCTGCATTGTCCTTCTAAATCGAGATACGTTTCTACGGAAACGATAGGATTTTCTTTGGGGTTCCGAGTATCTCTTTTCCGATGCATTATTCCACCTTTACTGCATCCCTCGCTCCCTCACATTGACGAATTAACACACAATTTGCGTCCATATGAAATACTCTGGATTCCCTGCATTGTCCTTCTAAATCGAGATACGTTTCTACGGAAACGATAGGATTTTCTTTGGGGTTCCGAGTATCTCTTTTCCGATGCATTATTCCTCCTTTACTGCATCCCTCGCTCCCTGACGTTGACGAATTAACACACAATTTGCGTCCATATGAAATACTCTGGATTACCTGCATTGTCCTTGTGAATCGAGATACGTTTCTACGGAAAAGATAGGATTTTCCTTGGGGTTCCGAGTATCTCTTTTCCGATGCATAACTCCTCCTTTACTGCATCCCTCGCTCCCTCACATTGACGATTTAACACAAAATTTGCGTCCATATGATATACTCTGGATACCCTGCATTGTCCTTGTAAATCGAGATAGGTTTCTACGGAAACGACAGGATTTTCTTTGGGGTTCCGAGTATCTCTTTTCCGATGCATTATTCCTCCTTTACTGCATCCCTCGCTCCCTCACATTGACGAATTAACATACAATTTGCGTCCATATGAAATACTCTGGATTCCCTGCATTGTCCTTCTAAATCGGGATTCGTTTCTACGGAAACGACAGGATTTTCTTTGGGGTTCCGAGTATCTCTTTTCCGATGCATTATTCCTCCTTTACTGCATCCCTCGCTCCCTCACACTTCCGAATTAACACACAAATTGCGTCCATATGAAATACTCTGGGTTCCCTGCATTATCTTTCTAAATCGAGATACGTTTCTACGGAAACGATAGGATTTTCTTTTGGGAGTCGAGTATCCCTTTTCCGATGCATTATTCCTCCATTACTGCCTCCCTCGCTCCCTCACATTGACGAATTAACACACAATTTGCGTCCATATGAAATACTCAGGATTCCCTGCATTGTCCTTCTAAATCGGGATTCGTTTCTACGGAAACGAGAGGATTTTCTTTGGGGTTCCGAGTATCTCTTTTCCGATGCATTATTCCTCCTTTACTGCATCCCTCGCTCCCTCACATTGCCGAATTAACACACAAATTGCGTCCATATGAAATACTCTGGGTTCCCTGCATTATCTTTCTAAATCGAGATACGTTTCTACGGAAACGATAGGATTTTCTTTTGGGAGTCGAGTATCTCTTTTCCGATGTATTATTCCTCCTTTACTGCATCCCTCGCTCCCTCACATTGACGAATTAACACACAATTTGCGTCCATATGAAATACTCTGGATTCCCTGCATTTTCCATCTAAATCGAGATACGTTTCTACGGAAACGATAGGATTTTCTTTGGGGTTCCGTGTATCTCTTTTCCGATGCATTATTCCTCCTTTACTGCATCCCTCGCTTCCTCACACTGACGAATTAACACACAATTTGCGTCCATATGAAATACTCTGGATTCCCTGCATTGTCCTTCTAAATCGAGATACGTTTCTACGGAAACGATAGGATTTTCTTTGGGGTACCGAGTATCTCTTTTCCGATGCATTATTCCTCATTTACTGCATCCCTCGCTCCCTCACATTGACCAATTAACACACAATTTGCGTCCATATGAAATACTCTGGATTCCCTGCATTTTCCTTGTAAATCGAGATACGTCTCTACGGAAACGATAGGATTTTCTTTGGGGTTCCGAGTATCCCTTTTCCGATGCATTATTCCTCCTTTACTGCATCCCTCGCTCCCTCACATTGACGAATTAACACACAATTTGCGTCCATATGATATACTCTGGATTCCCTGCATTGTCCTTGTAAATCGAGATACGTTTCTACGGAAACGATAGGATTTTCTTTGGGGTTCCGAGTATCTCTTTTCCGATGCATTATTCCTCCTTTACTGCATCCCTCGCTCCCTCACATTGACGAATTAACACACAATTTGCGTCCATATGAAATACTCTGGATTCCCTGCATTGTCCTTCTAAATCGGGATTCGTTTCTACAGAAACGACAGGATTTTCTTTGGGGTCCCGAGTATCTCTTTTCCGATGCATTATTCCTCCTTTACTGCATCCCTCGCTCCCTCACATTGCCGAATTAACACACAAATTGCGTCCATATGAAATACTCTGGATTCCCTGCATTGTCCTTCTAAATCGAGATACGTTTCTACGCAAACGATAGGACTTTCATTGGGGTTCCAAGTATCTCTTTTCCGATGCATTATTCCTTCTTTACTGCATCCCTCGCTCCCTCACATTGACGAATTAACACACGATTTGCGTCCATATGAAATACTCTGGATTCCCTGCATTGTCCTTCTAAATCGGGATTCGGTTCTACGGAAACGACAGGATTTTCATTGGGGTTCCGAGTATCTCTTTTCCGATGCATTATTCCTCCTTTACTGCATCCCTCGCTCCCTCACATTGACGAATTAACACACAAATTGCGTCCATATGAAATACTCTGGGTTCCCTGCATTATCTTTCTAAATCGAGAGACGTTTCTACGGAAACGATAGGATTTTCTTTTGGGAGTCGAGTATCTCTTTTCCGATGCATTATTCCTCCTTTACTGCATCCCTCGCTCCCTCACATTGACGAATTAACACACAATTTGCGTCCATATGAAATACTCTGTATTTCCTGCATTGTCCTTCTAAATCGAGATACGTTTCTACGGAAACGTTAGGATTTTCTTTGGGGTTCCGAGTATCTCTTTTCCGATGCATTATTCCTCCTTTACTGCATCCCTCGCTCCCTCACATTGACGAATTAACACAGAATTTGCGTCCATATGAAATACTCTGGATTCCCTGCATTGTCCTTCTAAATCGAGATACGTTTCTACGGAAACGATAGGATTTTCTTTGGGGTTCCGAGTATCTCTTTTCCGATGCATTATTCCTCCTTTACTGCATCCCTCGCTCCCTCACATTGACGAATTAACACACAATTTGCGTCCATATGAAATACTCTGGATTCCCTGCATTGTCCTTCTAAATCGGGACTCGTTTCTACGGAAACGACAGGATTTTCTTTGGGGTTCCGAGTATCTCTTTTCCGATGCATTATTCCTCCTTTACTGCATCCCTCGCTCCCTCACATTGCCGAATTAACACACAAATTGCGTCCATATGAAATACTCTGGGTTCCCTGCATTATCTTTCTAAATCGAGATACGTTTCTACGGAAACGATAGGATTTTCTTTTGGGAGTCGAGTATCCCTTTTCCGATGCATTATTCCTCCTTTACTGCCTCCCTCGCTCCCTCACATTGACGAATTAACACACAATTTGCGTCCATATGAAATACTCAGGATTCCCTGCATTATCCTTCTAAATCGGGATTCGTTTCTACGGAAACGAGAGGATTTTCTTTGGGGTTCCGAGTATCTCTTTTCCGATGCATTATTCCTCCTTTACTGCATCCCTCGCTCCCTCACATTGCCGAATTAACACACAAATTGCGTCCATATGAAATACTCTGGGTTCCCTGCATTATCTTTCTAAATCGAGATACGTTTCTACGGAAACGATAGGATTTTCTTTTGGGAGTCGAGTATCTCTTTTACGATGTATTATTCCTCCTTTACTGCATCCCTCGCTCATTCACATTGACGAATTAACACACAATTTGCGTCCATATGAAATACTCTGGATTCCCTGCATTGTCCTTCTAAATCGAGATACGTTTCTACGGAAACGATAGGATTTTCTTTGGGGTTCCGAGTATCTCTTATCCGATGCATTATTCCTCCTTTACTGCATCCCACGCTCCCTCACATTGACGAATTAACACACAATTTGCGTCCATATGAAATACTCTGGATTCCCTGCATTGTCCTTCTAAATCAAGATACGTTTCTACGGAAACGATAGGATTTTCTTTGGGGTTCCGAGTATCTCTTTTCCGATGCATTACTCCTCCTTTACTGCATCCCTCGCTCCGTCACATTGGCGAATTAACACACAATTTGCGTCCATATGAAATACTCTGGATTCCCTGCATTTTCCATCTAAATCGAGATACGTTTCTACGGAAACGATAGGATTTTCTTTGGGGTTCCGTGTATCTCTTTTCCGATGCATTATTCCTCCTTTACTGCATCCCTCGCTTCCTCACATTGACGAATTAACACACAATTTGCGTCCATATGAAATACTCTGAATTCCCTGCATTGTCCTTCTAATCGAGATACGTTTCTACGGAAACGATAGGATTTTCTTTGGGGTACCGAGTATCTCTTTCCCGATGCATTATTCCTCCTTTACTGCATCCCTCGCTCCCTCACATTGACCAATTAACACACAATTTGCGTCCATATGAAATACTCTGGATTCCCTGCATTTTCCTTGTAAATCGAGATACGTTTCTACGGAAACGATAGGACTTTCTTTGGGGTTCCGAATATCTCTTTTCCGATGCATTATTCCTCCTTTACTGCATCCCTCGCTCCCTCACATTGACGAATTAACACACAAATTGCGTCCATATGAAATACTCTGGGTTCCCTGCATTATCTTTCTAAATCGAGAGACGTTTCTACGGAAACGATAGGATTTTCTTTTGGGAGTCGAGTATCTCTTTTCCGATGCATTATTCCTCCTTTACTGCATCCCTCGCTCCCTCACATTGACGAATTAACACACAATTTGCGTCCATATGAAATACTCTGTATTTCCTGCATTGTCCTTCTAAATCGAGATACGTTTCTACGGAAACGATAGGATTTTCTTTGGGGTTCCGAGTATCTCTTTTCCGATGCATTATTCCTCCTTTACTGCATCCCTCGCTCCCTCACATTGACGAATTAACACACAATTTGCGTCCATATGAAATACTCTGGATTCCCTGCATTGTCCTTCTAAATCGAGATACGTTTCTACGGAAACGATAGGATTTTCTTTGGGATTTCGCGTATCTCTTTTCCGATGCATTATTCCTCCTTTACTGCATCCCTCGCTTCCTCACATTGACGAATTAACACACAATTTGCGTCCATATGAAATACTCTGGATTCCCTGCATTGTCCTTCTAAATCGAGATACGTTTCCACGGAAACGATAGGATTTTCTTTGGGGTACCGAGTATCTCTTTTCCGATGCATTATTCCTCCTTTACTGCATCCCTCGCTCCCTGACGTTGACGAATTAACACACAATTTGCGTCCATATGAAATACTCTGGATTCCCTGCATTGTTCTTGTAAATCGAGATACGTTTCTACGGAAACGATAGGATTTTCTTTGGGGTTCCGAGTATCTCTTTTCCGATGCATTATTCCTCCTTTACTGCATCCCTCGCTCACTCACATTGACGATTTAACACACAATTTGCGTCCATATGAAATACTCTGGATTCCCTGCATTGTCCTTGTAAATCGAGATACGTTTCTACGGAAACGATAGGATTTTCTTTGGGGTTCCGAGTATCTCTTTTCCGATGCATTATTCCTCCTTTACTGCATCCCTCGCTCCCTCACATTGACGAATTCACACACAATATGCGTCCATATGAAATACTCTGGATTCCCTGCATTGTCCTTCTAAATCGGGATTCGTTTCTACGGAAACGACAGGATTTTCTTTAAGGTTCCGAGTATCTCTTTTCCGATGCATTATTCCTCCTTTACTGCATCCCTCGCTCCCTCACATTGACGAATTAACACACGATTTGCGTCCATATGAAATACTCTGGATTCCCTGCATTGTCCTTCTAAATCGGGATTCGGTTCTACGGAAACGACAGTATTTTCTTTGGGGTTCCAAGTATCTCTTTTCCGATGCATTATTCCTCCTTTACTGCATCCCTCGCTCCCTCACATTGACGAATTAACACTCAAATTGCGTCCATATGAAATACTCTGGGTTCCCTGCATTATCTTTCTAAATCGAGAGACGTTTCTACGGAAACGATAGGATTTTCTTTTGGGAGTCGAGTATCTCTTTTCTGATGCATTATTCCTCCTTTACTGCATCCCTCGCTCCCTCACATTGACGAATTAACACATAATTTGCGTCCATATGAAATACTCTGTATTTCCTGCATTGTCCTTCTAAATCGAGATACGTTTCTACGGAAACGATAGGATTTTCTTTGGGGTTCCGAGTATCTCTTTTCCGATGCATTATTCCTGCTTTACTGCATCCCTCGCTCCCTCACATTGACGAATTAACACACAATTTGCGTCCATATGAAATACTCTGGATTCCCTGCATTGTCCTTCTAAATCGAGATACGTTTCTACGGAAACGATAGGATTTTCTTTGGGGTTCCGCGTATCTCTTTTCCGATGCATTATTCCTCCTTTACTGCATCCCTCGCTTCCTCACATTGACGAATTAACACACAATTTGCGTCCATATGAAATACTCTGGATTCCCTGCATTGTCCTTCTAAATCGAGATACGTTTCTACGGAAACGATAGGATTTTCTTTGGGGTACCGAGTATCTCTTTTCCGATGCATTATTCCTCCTTTACTGCATCCCTCGCTCCCTCACATTGCCGAATTAACACACAAATTGCGTCCATATGAAATACTCTGGGTTCCCTGCATTATCTTTCTAAATCGAGATACGTTTCTACGGAAACGATAGGATTTTCTTTTGGGAGTCGAGTATCCCTTTTCCGATGCATTATTCCTCCTTTACTGCCTCCCTCGCTCCCTCACATTGACGAATTAACACACAATTTGCGTCCATATGAAATACTCAGGATTCCCTGCATTGTCCTTCTAAATCGGGATTCGTTTCTACGGAAACGAGAGGATTTTCTTTGGGGTTCCGAGTATCTCTTTTCCGATTCATTATTCCTCCTTTACTGCATCCCTCGCTCCCTCACATTGCCGAATTAACACACAAATTGCGTCCATATGAAATACTCTGGGTTCCCTGCATTATCTTTCTAAATCGAGATACGTTTCTACGGAAACGATAGGATTTTCTTTTGGGAGTCGAGTATCTCTTTTCCGATGTATTATTCCTCCTTTACTGCATCCCTCGCTCCCTCACATTGACGAATTAACACACAATTTGCGTCCATATGAAATACTCTGGATTCCCTGCATTTTCCATCTAAATCGAGATACGTTTCTACGGAAACGATAGGATTTTCTTTGGGGTTCCGTGTATCTCTTTTCCGATGCATTATTCCTCCTTTACTGCATCCCTCGCTTCCTCACATTGACGAATTAACACACAATTTGCGTCCATATGAAATACTCTGGATTCCCTGCATTGTCCTTCTAAATCGAGATACGTTTCTACGGAAACGATGGGATTTTCTTTGGGGTACCGAGTATCTCTTTTCCGATGCATTATTCCTCCTTTACTGCATCCCTCGCTCCCTCACATTGACCAATTAACACACAATTTGCGTCCATATGAAATACTCTGGATTCCCTGCATTTTCCTTGTAAATCGAGATACGTTTCTACGGAAACGATAGGATTTTCTTTGGGGTTCCGAGTATCTCTTTTCCGATGCATTATTCCTCCTTTACTGCATCCCTCGCTCCCTCAAATTGACGAATTAACACACAAATTGCGTCCATATGAAATACTCTGGGTTCCCTGCATTATCTTTCTAAATCGAGAGACGTTTCTACGGAAACGATACGATTTTCTTTTGGGAGTCGAGTATCTGTTTTCCGATGCATTATTCCTCCTTTACTGCATCCCTCGCTCCCTCACATTGACGAATTAACACACAATTTGCGTCCATATGAAATACTCTGTATTTCCTGCATTGTCCTACTAAATCGAGATACGTTTCTACGGAAACGAAAGGATTTTCTTTGGGGTTCCGAGTATCTCTTTTCCGATGCATTATTCCTCCTTTACTGCATCCCTCGCTCCCTCACATTGACGAATTAACACACAATTTGCGTCCATATGAAATACTCTGGATTCCCTGCATTGTCCTTCTAAATCGAGATACGTTTCTACGGAAACGATAGGATTTTCTTTGGGGTTCCGCGTATCTCTTTTCCGATGCATTATTTCTCCTTTACTGCATCCCTCGCTTCCTCACATTGACGAATTAACACACAATTTGCGTCCATATGAAATACTCTGGATTCCCTGCATTGTCCTTCTAAATCGTGATACGTTTCTACGGAAACGATAGGATTTTCTTTGGGGTACCGAGTATCTCTTTTCCGATGCATTATTCCTCCTTTACTGCATCCCTCGCTCCCTGACGTTGACGAATTAACACACAATTTGCGTCCATATGAAATACTCTGGATTCCCTGCATTGTTCTTGTAAATACAGATACGTTTCTACGGAAACGATAGGATTTTCTTTGGGGTTCCGAGTATCTCTTTTCCGATGTATTATTCCTCCTTTACAGCATCCCTCGCTCCCTCACATTGACGAATTAACACACAATTTGCGTCCATATGAAATACTCTGGATTCCCTGCATTGTCCTTCTAAATCGGGATTCGTTTCTACGGAAACGACAGGATTTTCTTTAAGGTTCCGAGTATCTCTTTTCCGATGCATTATTCCTCCTTTACTGCATCCCTCGCTCCCTCACATTGACGAATTAACACACGATTTGCGTCCATATGAAATACTCTGGATTCCCTGCATTGTCCTTCTAAATCGGGATTCGGTTCTACGGAAACGACAGTATTTTCTTTGGGGTTCCGAGTATCTCTTTTCCGATGCATTATTCCTCCTTTACTGCATCCCTCGCTCCCTCACATTGACGAATTAACACACAAATTGCGTCCATATGAAATACTCTGGGTTCCCTGCATTATCTTTCTAAATCGAGAGACGTTTCTACGGAAACGATAGGATTATCTTTTGGGAGTCGAGTATCTCTTTTCTGATGCATTATTCCTCCTTTACTGCATCCCTCGCACCTTCACATTGACGAATTAACACACAATTTGCGTCCATATGAATTACTCTGTATTTCCTGCATTGTCCTTCTAAATCGAGATACGTTTCTACGGAAACGATAGGATTTTCTTTGGGGTTCCGAGTATCTCTTTTCCGATGCATTATTCCTCCTTTACTGCATTCCTCGCTCCCTCACATTGACGAATTAACACACAATTTGCGTCCATATGAAATACTCTGGATTCCCTGCATTGTCCTTCTAAATCGAGATACGTTTCTACGGAAACGATAGGATTTTTTTTGGGGTTCCGCGTATCTCTTTTCCGATGCATTATTCCTCCTTTACTGCATCCCTCGCTTCCTCACATTGACGAATTAACACACAATTTGCGTCCATATGAAATACTCTGGATTCCCTGCATTGTCCTTCTAAATCGAGATACGTTTCTACGGAAACGACAGGATTTTCTTTGGGGTACCGAGTATCTCTTTTCCGATGCATTATTCCTCCTTTACTGGATCCCTCGCTCCCTCACATTGACCAATTAACACACAATTTGCGTCCATATGATATACTCTGGATTCCCTGCATTTTCCTTGTAAATCGAGATACGTTTCTACGGAAACGATAGGATTTTCTTTGGGGTTCCGAGTATCTCTTTTCCGATGCATTATTCCTCCTTTACTGCATCCCTCGCTCCCTCACATTGATGAATTAACACACAATTTGCGTCCATATGAAATACTCTGGATTCCCTGCATTGTCCTTCTAAATCGGGATTCGTTTCTACGGAAACGACAGGATTTTCTTTGGGGTCCCGAGTATCTCTTTTCCGATGCATTATTCCTCCTTTACTGCATCCCTCGCTCCCTCACATTGCCGAATTAACACACGATTTGCGTCCATATGATATACTCTGGATTCACTGCATTGTCCTTCTAAATCGGGATTCGGTTCTACGGAAACGACAGGATTTTCTTTGGGGTTCCGAGTATCTCTTTTCCGATGTATTATTCCTCCTTTACTGCATCCCTCGCTCCCTCACATTGACGAATTAACACACAATTTGCGTCCATATGAAATACTCAGGATTCCCTGCATTGTCCTTCTAAATCGGGATTCGTTTCTACGGAAACGAGAGGATTTTCTTTGGGGTTCCGAGTATCTCTTTTCCGATGCATTATTCCTCCTTTACTGCATCCCTCGCTCCCTCACATTGCCGAATTAACACACAAATTGCGTCCATATGAAATACTCTGGGTTCCCTGCATTATCTTTCTAAATCGAGATACGTTTCTACGGAAACGATAGGATTTTCTTTTGGGAGTCGAGTATCTCTTTTCCGATGTATTATTCCTCCTTTACTGCATCCCTCGCTCCCTCACATTGACGAATTAACACACAATTTGCGTCCATATGAAATACTCTTGATTCCCTGCATTGTCCTTCTAAATCGAGATACGTTTCTACGGAAACGATAGGATTTTCTTTGGGGTTCCGAGTATCTCTTATCCGATGCATTATTCCTCCTTTACTGCATCCCACGCTCCCTCACATTGACGAATTAACACACAATTTGCGTCCATATGAAATACTCTGGATTCCCTGCATTGTCCTTCTAAATCAAGATACGTTTCTACGGAAACGATAGGATTTTCTTTGGGGTTCCGAGTATCTCTTTTCCGATGCATTACTCCTCCTTTACTGCATCCCTCGCTCCGTCACATTGACGAATTAACACACAATTTGCGTCCATATGAAATACTCTGGATTCCCTGCATTTTCCATCTAAATCGAGATACGTTTCTACGGAAACGATAGGATTTTCTTTGGGGTTCCGTGTATCTCTTTTCCGATGCATTATTCCTCCTTTACTGCATCCCTCGCTTCCTCACATTGACGAATTAACACACAATTTGCGTCCATATGAAATACTCTGGATTCCCTGCATTGTCCTTCTAAATCGAGATACGTTTCTACGGAAACGATTCGATTTTCTTTGGGGTACCGAGTATCTCTTTTCCGATGCATTATTCCTCCTTTACTGCATCCCTCGCTCCCTCACATTGACCAATTAACACACAATTTGCGTCCATATGAAATACTCTGGATTCCCTGCATTTTCCTTGTAAATCGAGATACGTTTCTACGGAAACGATAGGATTTCCTTTGGGGTTCCGAGTATCTCTTTTCCGATGCATTATTCCTCCTTTACTGCATCCCTCGCTCCCTCAAATTGACGAATTAACACACAAATTGCGTCCATATGAAATACTCTGGGTTCCCTGCATTATCTTTCTAAATCGAGAGACGTTTCTACGGAAACGATACGATTTTCTTTTGGGAGTCGAGTATCTGTTTTCCGATGCATTATTCCTCCTTTACTGCATCCCTCGCTCCCTCACATTGACGAATTAACACACAATTTGCGTCCATATGAAATACTCTGTATTTCCTGCATTGTCCTACTAAATCGAGATACGTTTCTACGGAAACGAAAGGATTTTCTTTGGGGTTCCGAGTATCTCTTTTCCGATGCATTATTCCTCCTTTACTGCATCCCTCGCTACCTCACATTGACGAATTAACACACAATTTGCGTCCATATGAAATACTCTGGATTCCCTGCATTGTCCTTCTAAATCGAGATACGTTTCTACGGAAACGATAGGATTTTCTTTGGGGTTCCGCGTATCTCTTTTCCGATGCATTATTTCTCCTTTACTGCATCCCTCGCTTCCTCACATTGACGAATTAACACACAATTTGCGTCCATATGAAATACTCTGGATTCCCTGCATTGTCCTTCTAAAACGAGATACGTTTCTACGGAAACGATAGGATTTTCTTTGGGGTACCGAGTATCTCTTTTCCGATGCATTATTCCTCCTTTACTGCATCCCTCGCTCCCTGACGTTGACGAATTAACACACAATTTGCGTCCATATGAAATACTCTGGATTCCCTGCATTGTTCTTGTAAATACAGATACGTTTCTACGGAAACGATAGGATTTTCTTTGGGGTTCCGAGTATCTCTTTTCCGATGCATTATTCCTCCTTTACTGCATCCCTCGCTCCCTCACATTGACGATTTAACACACAATTTGCGTCCATATGATATACTCTGGATTCCCTGCATTGTCCTTGTAAATCGAGATACGTTTCTACGGAAACGATAGGATTTTCTTTGGGGTTCCGAGTATCTCTTTTCCGATGCATTATTCCTCCTTTACAGCATCCCTCGCTCCCTCACATTGACGAATTAACACACAATTTGCGTCCATATGAAATACTCTGGATTCCCTGCATTGTCCTTCTAAATCGGGATTCGTTTCTACGGAAACGACAGGATTTTCTTTAAGGTTCCGAGTATCTCTTTTCCGATGCATTATTCCTCCTTTACTGCATCCCTCGCTCCCTCACATTGACGAATTAACACACGATTTGCGTCCATATGAAATACTCTGGATTCCCTGCATTGTCCTTCTAAATCGGGATTCGGTTCTACGGAAACGACAGTATTTTCTTTGGGGTTCCGAGTATCTCTTTTCCGATGCATTATTCCTCCTTTACTGCATCCCTCGCTCCCTCACATTGACGAATTAACACACAAATTGCGTCCATATGAAATACTCTGGGTTCCCTGCATTATCTTTCTAAATCGAGAGACGTTTCTACGGAAACGATAGGATTTTCTTTTGGGAGTCGAGTATCTCTTTTCTGATGCATTATTCCTCCTTTACTGCATCCCTCGCACCTTCACATTGACGAATTAACACACAATTTGCGTCCATATGAATTACTCTGTATTTCCTGCATTGTCCTTCTAAATCGAGATACGTTTCTACGGAAACGATAGGATTTTCTTTGGGGTTCCGAGTATCTCTTTTCCGATGCATTATTCCTCCTTTACTGCATCCCTCGCTCCCTCACATTGACGAATTAACACACAATTTGCGTCCATATGAAATACTCTTGATTCCCTGCATTGTCCTTCTAAATCGAGATACGTTTCTACGGAAACGATAGGATTTTCTTTGGGGTTCCGCGTATCTCTTTTCCGATGCATTATTCCTCCTTTACTGCATCCCTCGCTTCCTCACATTGACGAATTAACACACAATTTGCGTCCATATGAAATACTCTGGATTCCCTGCATTGTCCTTCTAAATCGAGATACGTTTCTACGGAAACGATAGGATTTTCTTTGGGGTACCGAGTATCTCTTTTCCGATGCATTATTCCTCCTTTACTGCATCCCTCGCTCCCTGACGTTGACGAATTAACACACAATTTGCGTCCATATGAAATACTCTGGATTCCCTGCATTGTCCTTGTAAATCGAGATACGTTTCTACGGAAACGATAGGATTTTCTTTGGGGTTCCGAGTATCTCTTTTCCGATGCATTATTCCTCCTTTACTGCATCCCTCGCTCCCTCACATTGACGATTTAACACACAATTTGCGTCCATATGATATACTCTGGATTCCCTGCATTGTCCTTGTAAATCGAGATACGTTTCTACGGAAACGATAGGATTTTCTTTGGGGTTCCGAGTATCTCTTTTCCGACGCATTATTCCTCCTTTACTGCATCCCTCGCTCCCTCACATTGCCGAATTAACACACAAATTGCGTCCATATGAAATACTCTGGGTTCCCTGCATTATCTTTCTAAATCGAGATACGTTTCTAAGGAAACGATAGGATTTTCTTTTGGGAGTCGAGTATCCCTTTTCCGATGCATTATTCCTCCTTTACTGCATCCCTCGCTCCCTCACATTGACGAATTAACACACAATTTGCGTCCATATGAAATACTCAGGATTCCCTGCATTGTCCTTATAAATCGGGATTCGTTTCTACGGAAACGACAGGATTTTCTTTGGGGTTCCGAGTATCTCTTTTCCGATGCATTATTCCTCCTTTACTGCATCCCTCGCTCCCTCACATTGCCGAATTAACACACAAATTGCGTCCATATGAAATACTCTGGGTTCCCTGCATTATCTTTCTAAATCGAGATACGTTTCTACGGAAACGATAGGATTTTCTTTTGGGAGTCGAGTATCTCTTTTCCGATGAATTATTCCTCCTTTACTGCATCCCTCGCTCCCTCACATTGACGAATTAACACACAATTTGCGTCCATATGAAATACTCTGGATTCCCTGCATTGTCCTTCGAAATCGAGATACGTTTCTACGGACACGATAGGATTTTCTTTGGGGTTCCGAGTATCACTTTTCCGATGCATTATTCCTCCTTTACTGCATCCCTCGCTCCCTCACATTGACCAATTAACACACAATTTGCGTCCATATGAAATACTCTGGATTCCCTGCATTTTCCTTGTAAATCGAGATACGTTTCTACGGAAACGATAGGATTTTCTTTGGGGTTCCGAGTATCTCTTTTCCGATGCATTATTCATCCTTTACTGCATCCCTCGCTCCCTCACATTGACGAATTAACACACAATTTGCGTCCATATGATATACTCTGGATTCCCTGCATTGTCCTTGTAAATCGAGATACGTTTCTACGGAAACGATAGGATTTTTTTTGGGGTTCCGAGTATCTCTTTTCCGATGCATTATTCCTCCTTTACTGCATCCCTCGCTCCCTGACGTTGACGAATTAACACACAATTTGCGTCCATATGAAATACTCTGGATTCCCTGCATTGTTCTTGTAAATACAGATACGTTTCTACGGAAACGATAGGATTTTCTTTGGGGTTCCGAGTATCTCTTTTCCGATGCATTATTCCTCCTTTACTGCATCCCTCGCTCCCTCACATTGACGATTTAACACACAATTTGCGTCCATATGATATACTCTGGATTCCCTGCATTGTCCTTGTAAATCGAGATACGTTTCTACGGAAACGATAGGATTTTCTTTGGGGTTCCGAGTATCTCTTTTCCGATGCATTATTCCTCCTTTACAGCATCCCTCGCTCCCTCACATTGACGAATTAACACACAATTAGCGTCCATATGAAATACTCTGGATTCCCTGCATTGTCCTTCTAAATCGGGATTAGTTTCACGGGAAACGACAGGATTTTCTTTAAGGTTCCGAGTATCTCTTTTCCGATGCATTATTCCTCCTTTACTGCATCCCTCGCTCCCTCACATTGACGAATTAACACACGATTTGCGTCCATATGAAATACTCTGGATTCCCTGCACTGTCCTTCTAAATCGGGATTCGGTTCTACGGAAACGACAGTATTTTCTTTGGGGTTCCGAGTATCTCTTTTCCGATGCATTATTCCTCCTTTACTGCATCCCTCGCTCCCTCACATTGACGAATTAACACACAAATTGCGTCCATATGAAATACTCTGGGTTCCCTGCATTATCTTTCTAAATCGAGAGACGTTTCTACGGAAACGATAGGATTTTCTTTTGGGAGTCGAGTATCTCTTTTCTGATGCATTATTCCTCCTTTACTGCATCCCTCGCACCTTCACATTGACGAATTAACACACAATTTGCGTCCATATGAATTACTCTGTATTTCCTGCATTGTCCTTCTAAATCGAGATACGTTTCTACGGAAACGATAGGATTTTCTTTGGGGTTCCGAGTATCTCTTTTCCGATGCATTATTCCTCCTTTACTGCATCCCTCGCTCCCTCACATTGACGAATTAACACACAATTTGCGTCCATATGAAATACTCTGGATTCCCTGCATTGTCCTTCTAAATCGGGATTCGTTTCTACGGAAACGACAGGATTTTCTTTAAGGTTCCGAGTATCTCTTTTCCGATGCATTATTCCTCCTTTACTGCATCCCTCGCTCCCTCACATTGACGAATTAACACACGATTTGCGTCCATATGAAATACTCTGGATTCCCTGCATTGTCCTTCTAAATCGGGATTCGGTTCTACGGAAACGACAGTATTTTCTTTGGGGTTCCGAGTATCTCTTTTCCGATGCATTATTCCTCCTTTACTGCATCCCTCGCTCCCTCACATTGACGAATTAACACACAAATTGCGTCCATATGAAATACTCTGGGTTCCCTGCATTATCTTTCTAAATCGAGAGACGTTTCTACGGAAACGATAGGATTTTCTTTTGGGAGTCGAGTATCTCTTTTCTGATGCATTATTCCTCCTTTACTGCATCCCTCGCACCTTCACATTGACGAATTAACACACAATTTGCGTCCATATGAATTACTCTGTATTTCCTGCATTGTCCTTCTAAATCGAGATACGTTTCTACGGAAACGATAGGATTTTCTTTGGGGTTCCGAGTATCTCTTTTCCGATGCATTATTCCTCCTTTACTGCATCCCTCGCTCCCTCACATTGACGAATTAACACACAATTTGCGTCCATATGAAATACTCTGGATTCCCTGCATTGTCCTTCTAAATCGAGATACGTTTCTACGGAAACGATAGGATTTTCTTTGGGGTTTCGCGTATCTCTTTTCCGATGCATTATTCCTCCTTTACTGCATCCCTCGCTTCCTCACATTGACGAATTAACACACAATTTGCGTCCATATGAAATACTCTGGATTCCCTGCATTGTCCTTCTAAATCGTGATACGTTTCTACGGAAACGATAGGATTTTCTTTGGGGTACCGAGTATCTCTTTTCCGATGCATTATTCCTCCTTTACTGCATCCCTCGCTCCCTGACGTTGACGAATTAACACACAATTTGCGTCCATATGAAATACTCTGGATTCCCTGCATTGTCCTTGTAAATCGAGATACGTTTCTACGGAAACGATAGGATTTTCTTTGGGGTTCCGAGTATCTCTTTTCCGATGCATTATTCCTCCTTTACTGCATCCCTCGCTCCCTCACATTGACGATTTAACACACAATTTGCGTCCATATGATATACTCTGGATTCCCTGCATTGTCCTTGTAAATCGAGATACGTTTCTACGGAAACGATAGGATTTTCTTTGGGGTTCCGAGTATCTCTTTTCCGACGCATTATTCCTCCTTTACTGCATCCCTCGCTCCCTCACATTGCCGAATTAACACACAAATTGCGTCCATATGAAATACTCTGGGTTCCCTGCATTATCTTTCTAAATCGAGATACGTTCCTAAGGAAACGATAGGATTTTCTTTTGGGAGTCGAGTATCCCTTTTCCGATGCATTATTCCCCCTTTACTGCATCCCTCGCTCCCTCACATTGACGAATTAACACACAATTTGCGTCCATATGAAATACTCAGGATTCCCTGCATTGTCCTTATAAATCGGGATTCGTTTCTACGGAAACGACAGGATTTTCTTTGGGGTTCCGAGTATCTCTTTTCCGATGCATTATTCCTCCTTTACTGCATCCCTCGCTCCCTCACATTGCCGAATTAACACACAAATTGCGTCCATATGAAATACTCTGGGTTCCCTGCATTATCTTTCTAAATCGAGATACGTTTCTACGGAAACGATAGGATTTTCTTTTGGGAGTCGAGTATCTCTTTTCCGATGAATTATTCCTCCTTTACTGCATCCCTCGCTCCCTCACATTGACGAATTAACACACAATTTGCGTCCATATGAAATACTCTGGATTCCCTGCATTGTCCTTCGAAATCGAGATACGTTTCTACGGACACGATAGGATTTTCTTTGGGGTTCCGAGTATCACTTTTCCGATGCATTATTCCTCCTTTACTGCATCCCTCGCTCCCTCACATTGACCAATTAACACACAATTTGCGTCCATATGAAATACTCTGGATTCCCTGCATTTTCCTTGTAAATCGAGATACGTTTCTACGGAAACGATAGGATTTTCTTTGGGGTTCCGAGTATCTCTTTTCCGATGCATTATTCATCCTTTACTGCATCCCTCGCTCCCTCACATTGACGAATTAACACACAATTTGCGTCCATATGATATACTCTGGATTCCCTGCATTGTCCTTGTAAATCGAGATACGTTTCTACGGAAACGATAGGATTTTTTTTGGGGTTCCGAGTATCTCTTTTCCGATGCATTATTCCTCCTTTACTGCATCCCTCGCTCCCTGACGTTGACGAATTAACACACAATTTGCGTCCATATGAAATACTCTGGATTCCCTGCATTGTTCTTGTAAATACAGATACGTTTCTACGGAAACGATAGGATTTTCTTTGGGGTTCCGAGTATCTCTTTTCCGATGCATTATTCCTCCTTTACTGCATCCCTCGCTCCCTCACATTGACGATTTAACACACAATTTGCGTCCATATGATATACTCTGGATTCCCTGCATTGTCCTTGTAAATCGAGATACGTTTCTACGGAAACGATAGGATTTTCTTTCGGGTTCCGAGTATCTCTTTTCCGATGCATTATTCCTCCTTTACAGCATCCCTCGCTCCCTCACATTGACGAATTAACACACAATTTGCGTCCATATGAAATACTCTGGATTCCCTGCATTGTCCTTCTAAATCGGGATTCGTTTCTACGGAAACGACAGGATTTTCTTTAAGGTTCCGAGTATCTCTTTTCCGATGCATTATTCCTCCTTTACTGCATCCCTCGCTCCCTCACATTGACGAATTAACACACGATTTGCGTCCATATGAAATACTCTGGATTCCCTGCATTGTCCTTCTAAATCGGGATTCGGTTCTACGGAAACGACAGTATTTTCTTTGGGGTTCCGAGTATCTCTTTTCCGATGCATTATTCCTCCTTTACTGCATCCCTCGCTCCCTCACATTGACGAATTAACACACAAATTGCGTCCATATGAAATACTCTGGGTTCCCTGCATTATCTTTCTAAATCGAGAGACGTTTCTACGGAAACGATAGGATTTTCTTTTGGGAGTCGAGTATCTCTTTTCTGATGCATTATTCCTCCTTTACTGCATCCCTCGCACCTTCACATTGACGAATTAACACACAATTTGCGTCCATATGAATTACTCTGTATTTCCTGCATTGTCCTTCTAAATCGAGATACGTTTCTACGGAAACGATAGGATTTTCTTTGGGGTTCCGAGTATCTCTTTTCCGATGCATTATTCCTCCTTTACTGCATCCCTCGCTCCCTCACATTGACGAATTAACACACAATTTGCGTCCATATGAAATACTCTGGATTCCCTGCATTGTCCTTCTAAATCGAGATACGTTTCTACGGAAACGATAGGATTTTCTTTGGGGTTCCGCGTATCTCTTTTCCGATGCATTATTCCTCCTTTACTGCATCCCTCGCTTCCTCACATTGACGAATTAACACACAATTTGCGTCCATATGAAATACTCTGGATTCCCTGCATTGTCCTTCTAAATCGAGATACGTTTCTACGGAAACGATAGGATTTTCTTTGGGGTACCGAGTATCTCTTTTCCGATGCATTATTCCTCCTTTACTGCATCCCTCGCTCCCTGACGTTGACGAATTAACACACAATTTGCGTCCATATGAAATACTCTGGATTCCCTGCATTGTCCTTGTAAATCGAGATACGTTTCTACGGAAACGATAGGATTTTCTTTGGGGTTCCGAGTATCTCTTTTCCGATGCATTATTCCTCCTTTACTGCATCCCTCGCTCCCTCACATTGACGATTTAACACACAATTTGCGTCCATATGATATACTCTGGATTCCCTGCATTGTCCTTGTAAATCGAGATACGTTTCTACGGAAACGATAGGATTTTCTTTGGGGTTCCGAGTATCTCTTTTCCGACGCATTATTCCTCCTTTACTGCATCCCTCGCTGCCTCACATTGCCGAATTAACACACAAATTGCGTCCATATGAAATACTCTGGGTTCCCTGCATTATCTTTCTAAATCGAGATACGTTTCTAAGGAAACGATTGGATTTTCTTTTGGGAGTCGAGTATCCCTTTTCCGATGCATTATTCCTCCTTTACTGCATCCCTCGCTCCCTCACATTGACGAATTAACACACAATTTGCGTCCATATGAAATACTCAGGATTCCCTGCATTGTCCTTATAAATCGGGATTCGTTTCTATGGAAACGACAGGATTTTCTTTGGGGTTCCGAGTATCTCTTTTCCGATGCATTATTCCTCCTTTACTGCATCCCTCGCTCCCTCACATTGCCGAATTAACACACAAATTGCGTCCATATGAAATACTCTGGGTTCCCTGCATTATCTTTCTAAATCGAGATACGTTTCTACGGAAACGATAGGATTTTCTTTTGGGAGTCGAGTATCTCTTTTCCGATGAATTATTCCTCCTTTACTGCATCCCTCGCTCCCTCACATTGACGAATTAACACACAATTTGCGTCCATATGAAATACTCTGGATTCCCTGCATTGTCCTTCGAAATCGAGATACGTTTCTACGGACACGATAGGATTTTCTTTGGGGTTCCGAGTATCACTTTTCCGATGCATTATTCCTCCTTTACTGCATCCCTCGCTCCCTCACATTGACCAATTAACACACAATTTGCGTCCATATGAAATACTCTGGATTCCCTGCATTTTCCTTGTAAATCGAGATACGTTTCTACGGAAACGATAGGATTTTCTTTGGGGTTCCGAGTATCTCTTTTCCGATGCATTATTCATCCTTTACTGCATCCCTCGCTCCCTCACATTGACGAATTAACACACAATTTGCGTCCATATGATATACTCTGGATTCCCTGCATTGTCCTTGTAAATCGAGATACGTTTCTACGGAAACGATAGGATTTTTTTTGGGGTTCCGAGTATCTCTTTTCCGATGCATTATTCCTCTTTTACTGCATCCCTCGCTCCCTCACATTGACGAATTAACACACAATTTGCGTCCATATGAAATACTCTGGATTCCCTGCATTGTCCTTCTAAATCGGGATTCGTTTCTACGGAAACGACAGGATTTTCTTTGGGGTCCCGAGTATCTCTTTTCCGATGCATTATTCCTCCTTTACTGCATCCCTCGCTCCCTCACATTGCCGAATTACCACACAAATTGCGTCCATATGAAATACTCTGGATTCCCTGCATTGTCCTTCTAAATCGAGATACGTTTCTACGCAAACGATAGGACTTTCTTTGGGGTTCCAAGTATCTCTTTTCCGATGCATTATTCCTCCTTTACTGCATCCCTCGCTCCCTCACATTGACGAATTAACACACGATTTGCGTCCATATGAAATACTCTGGATTCCCTGCATTGTCCTTCTAAATCGGGATTCGGTTCTACGGAAACGACAGGAATTTCTTTGGGGTTCCGAGTATCTCTTTTCCGATGCATTATTCCTCCTTTACTGCATCCCTCGCTCCCTCACATTGACGAATTAACACACAAATTGCGTCCATATGAAATACTCTGGGTTCCCTGCATTATCTTTCTAAATCGAGAGACGTTTCTACGGAAACGATAGGATTTTCTTTTGGGAGTCGAGTATCTCTTTTCCGATGCATTATTCCTCCTGTACTGCATCCCTCGCTCCCTCACATTGACGAATTAACACACAATTTGCGTCCATATGAAATACTCTGGATTCCCTGCATTGTCCTTCTAAATCGAGATACGTTTCTACGGAAACGATAGGATTTTCTTTGGGGTTCCGCGTATCTCTTTTCCGATGCATTATTCCTCGTTTACTGCATCCCTCGCTTCCTCACATTGACGAATTAACACACAATTTGCGTCCATATGAAATACTCTGGATTCCCTGCATTGTCCTTCTAAATCGAGATACGTTTCTACGGAAACGATAGGATTTTCTTTGGGGTACCGAGTATCTCTTTTCCGATGCATTATTCCTCCTTTACTGCATCCCTCGCTCCCTGACGTTGACGAATTAACACACAATTTGCGTCCATATGAAATACTCTGGATTCCCTGCATTGTTCTTGTAAATCGAGATACGTTTCTACGGATACGATAGGATTTTCTTTGGGGTTCCGAGTATCTCTTTTCCGATGAATTATTCCTCATTTACTGCATCCCTCGCTCCCTCACATTGACGATTTAACACACAATTTGCGTCCATATGATATACTCTGGATTCCCTGCATTGTCCTTGTAAATCGAGATACGTTTCTACGGAAACGATAGGATGTTCTTTGGGGTTCCGAGTATCTCTTTTCCGATGCATTATTCCTCCTTTACTGCATCCCTCGCTCCCTCACATTGACGAATTAACACACAATTTGCGTCCATATGAAATACTCTGGATTCCCTGCATTGTCCTTCTAAATCGGGATTCGTTTCTACGGAAACGACAGGATTTTCTTTAAGGTTCCGAGTATCTCTTTTCCGATGCATTATTCCTCCTTTACTGCATCCCTCGCTCCCTCACATTGACGAATTAACACACGATTTGCGTCCATATGAAATACTCTGGATTCCCTGCATTGTCCTTCTAAATCGGGATTCGGTTCTACGGAAACGACAGTATTTTCTTTGGGGTTCCGAGTATCTCTTTTCCGATGCATTATTCCTCCTTTACTGCATCCCTCGCTCCCTCACATTGACGAATTAACACACAAATTGCGTCCATATGAAATACTCTGGGTTCCCTGCATTATCTTTCTAAATCGAGAGACGTTTCTACGGAAACGATAGGATTTTCTTTTGGGAGTCGAGTATCTCTTTTCTGATGCATTATTCCTCCTTTACTGCATCCCTCGCTCCCTCACATTGACGAATTAACACACAATTTGCGTCCATATGAAATACTCTGTATTTCCTGCATTGTCCTTCTAAATCGAGATACGTTTCTACGGAAACGATAGGATTTTCTTTGGGGTTCCGAGTATCTCTTTTCCGATGCATTATTCCTCCTTTACTGCATCCCTCGCTCCCTCACATTGACGAATTAACACACAATTTGCGTCCATATGAAATACTCTGGATTCCCTGCATTGTCCTTCTAAATCGAGATACGTTTCTACGGAAACGATAGGATTTTCTTTGGGGTACCGAGTATCTCTTTTCCGATGCATTATTCCTCCTATACTGCATCCCTCGCTCCCTGACGTTGACGAATTAACACACAATTTGCGTCCATATGAAATACTCTGGATTCCCAGCATTGTCCTTGTAAATCGAGATACGTTTCTACGGAAACGATAGGATTTTCTTTGGGGTTCCGAGTATCTCTTTTCCGATGCATTATTCCTCCTTTACTGCATCCCTCGCTCCCTCACATTGACGATTTAACACACAATTTGCGTCCATATGATATACTCTGGATTCCCTGCATTGTCCTTGTAAATCGAGATACGTTTCTACGGAAACGATAGGATTTTCTTGGGGGTTCCGAGTATCTCTTTTCCGACGCATTATTCCTCCTTTACTGCATCCCTCGCTCCCTCACATTGCCGAATTAACACACAAATTGCGTCCATATGAAATACTCTGGGTTCCCTGCATTATCTTTCTAAATCGAGATACGTTTCTACGGAAACGATAGGATTTTCTTTTGGGAGTCGAGTATCCCTTTTCCGATGCATTATTCCTCCTTTACTGCATCCCTCGCTCCCTAACATTGACGAATTAACACACAATTAGCGTCCATATGAAATACTCAGGATTCCCTGCATTGTCCTTATAAATCGGGATTCGTTTCTACGGAAACGACTGGATTTTCTTTGGGGTTCCGAGTATCTCTTTTCCGATGCATTATTGCTCCTTTACTGCATCCCACGCTCCCTTACATTGCCGAATTAACACACAAATTGCGTCCATATGAAATACTCTGGGTTCCCTGCATTATCTTTCTAAATCGAGATACATTTCTACGGAAACGATAGGATTTTCTTTTGGGAGTCGAGTATCTCTTTTCCGATGAATTATTCCTCCTTTACTGCATCCCTCGCTCCCTCACATTGACGAATTAACACACAATTTGCGTCCATATGAAATACTCTGGATTCCCTGCATTGTCCTTCGAAATCGAGATACGTTTCTACGGACACGATAGGATTTTCTTTGGGGTTCCGAGTATCTCTTTTCCGATGCATTATTCCTCCTTTACTGCATCCCTCGCTCCCTCACATTGACGAATTAACACACAATTTGCGTCCATATGAAATACTCTGGATTCCCTGCATTGTCCTTCTAAATCAAGATACGTTTCTACGGAAACGATAGGATTTTCTTTGGGGTTCCGAGTATCTCTTTTCCGATGCATTACTCCTCCTTTACTGCATCCCTCGCTCCCTCACATTGCCGAATTAAAACACAAATTGCGTCCATATGAAACACTCTGGGTTCCCTGCATTATCTTTCTAAATCGAGATACGTTTCTATGGAAACGATAGGATTTTCTTTTGGGAGTCGAGTATCCCTTTTCCAATGCATTATTCCTCCTTTACTGCATCCCTCGCTCCCTCACATTGACGAATTAACACACAATTTGCGTCCATATGAAATACTCTGGATTCCCTGCATTGTCCTTCTAAATCGAGATACGTTTCTACGGAAACGATAGGATTTTCTTTGGGGTTCCGAGTATCTCTTTTCCGATGCATTATTCCTCCTTTACTGCATCCCTCGCTCCCTCACATTGACGAATTAACACACAATTTGCGTCCATATGAAATACTCTGTATTCCCTTCATTGTCCTTCTAAATCAAGATACGTTTCTACGGAAACGATAGGATTTTCTTTGGGGTTCAGAGTATCTCTTTTCCGATGCATTATTCCTCCTTTACTGCATCCCTCGCTCCCTCACATTGACGAATTAACACACAATTTGCGTCCATACGAAATACTCTGGATTCCCTGCATTGTCCTTCTAAATCGAGATACGTTTCTACGGAAACGATAGGATTTTCTTTGGGGTTCCGCGTATCTCTTTTCCGATGCATTATTCCTCCTTTACTGCATCCCTCGCTTCCTCACATTGTCGAATTAACACACAATTTGCGTCCATATGAAATACTCACGATTCCCTGCATTGTCCTTTTAATCGAGATACGTTTCTACGGAAACGTTAGGATTTTCTTTGGGGTTCCGAGTATCTCTTTTCCGATGCATTATTCCTCCTTTACTGTATCCCGCGCTCCCTGACATTGACGAATTAACACACAATTTGCGTCCATATGAAATACACTGGATTCCCTGCATTGTCCTCCTAAATCGAAATACGTTTCTAGGGAAACGATAAGATTTTCTTTGGGGTTCCGAGTATCTCTTTTCCGATGCATTATTCCTCCTTTACTGCATCCCTCGCTCCCTCACATTGACGAATTAACACACAATTTGCGTCCATATGAAATACTCAGGATTCCCTGCATTGTCCTTCTAAATCGAAATACGTTTCTACGGAAACGATAGGATTTTCTTTGAGGTTCTGAGTATCTCTTTTCCGATGCATTATTCCTCCTTTACTTCATCCCTCGCTAACTCACATTGACGAATTAACACACAATTTGCGTCCATATGAATTACTCTGGATTCCCTGCATTGTCCTTCTAAATCGAGATACGTTTCTACGGAAACGATAGGATTTTCTTTGGGGTTCCGAGTATCTCTTTTCCGATGCATTACTCCTCCTTTACTGCATCCCTCGCTCCCTCCCATTGACGAATTAACACACAATTTGCGTCAATATGAAATACTCTGGATTCCCTTGCATTGTCCTTCTAAATCGGGATTCGTTACTACGAAAACGACAGGATTTTCTTTGGGGTTCCGAGCATCTCTTTTCCGATGCATTATTCCTCCTTTACTGCATCCCTCGCTCCCTCACATTGCCGAATTAACACACAAATTGCGTCCATATGAAATACTCTGGGTTCCCTGCATTATCTTTCTAAATCGAGATACGTTTCTACGGAAACGATAGGATTTTCTTTTGGGAGTCGAGTATCCCTTTTCCGATGCATTATTCCTCCTTTACTGCATCCCTCGCTCCCTAACATTGACGAATTAACACACAATTTGCGTCCATATGAAATACTCAGGATTCCCTGCATTGTCCTTATAAATCGGGATTCGTTTCTACGGAAACGACTGGATTTTCTTTGGGGTTCCGAGTATCTCTTTTCCGATGCATTATTGCTCCTTTACTGCATCCCTCGCTCCCTCACATTGCCGAATTAACACACAAATTGCGTCCATATGAAATACTCTGGGTTCCCTGCATTATCTTTCTAAATCGAGATACATTTCTACGGAAACGATAGGATTTTCTTTTGGGAGTCGAGTATCTCTTTTCCGATGAATTATTCCTCCTTTACTGCATCCCTCGCTCCCTCACATTGACGAATTAACACACAATTTGCGTCCATATGAAACACTCTGGATTCCCTGCATTGTCCTTCGAAATAGAGATACGTTTCTACGGACACGATAGGATTTTCTTTGGGGTTCCGAGTATCTCTTTTCCGATGCATTATTCCTCCTTTACTGCATCCCTCGCTCCCTCACATTGACGAATTAACACACAATTTGCGTCCATATGAAATACTCTGGATTCCCTGCATTGTCCTTCTAAATCAAGATACGTTTCTACGGAAACGATAGGATTTTCTTTGGGGTTCCGAGTATCTCTTTTCCGATGCATTACTCCTCCTTTACTGCATCCCTCGCTCCCTCACATTGCCGAATTAAAACACAAATTGCGTCCATATGAAACACTCTGGGTTCCCTGCATTATCTTTCTAAATCGAGATACGTTTCTACGGAAACGATAGGATTTTCTTTTGGGAGTCGAGTATCCCTTTTCCGATGCATTATTCCTCCTTTACTGCATCCCTCGCTCCCTCACATTGACGAATTAACACACAATTTGCGTCCATATGAAATACTCTGGATTCCCTGCATTGTCCTTCTAAATCGAGATACGTTTCTACGGAAACGATAGGATTTTCTTTGGGGTTCCGAGTATCTCTTTTCCGATGCATTATTCCTCCTTTACTGCATCCCTCGCTCCCTCACATTGACGAATTAACACACAATTTGCGTCCATATGAAATACTCTGTATTCCCTTCATTGTCCTTCTAAATCAAGATACGTTTCTACGGAAACGATAGGATTTTCTTTGGGGTTCAGAGTATCTCTTTTCCGATGCATTATTCCTCCTTTACTGCATCCCTCGCTCCCTCACATTGACGAATTAACACACAATTTGCGTCCATACGAAATACTCTGGATTCCCTGCATTGTCCTTCTAAATCGAGATACGTTTCTACGGAAACGATAGGATTTTCTTTGGGGTTCCGCGTATCTCTTTTCCGATGCATTATTCCTCCTTTACTGCATCCCTCGCTTCCTCACATTGACGAATTAACACACAATTTGCGTCCATATGAAATCCTCACGATTCCCTGCATTGTCCTTTTAATCGAGATACGTTTCTACGGAAACGTTAGGTTTTTCTTTGGGGTTCCGAGTATCTCTTTTCCGATGCATTATTCCTCCTTTACTGTATCCCGCGCTCCCTGACATTGACGAATTAACACACAATTTGCGTCCATATGAAATACACTGGATTCCCTGCATTGTCCTCCTAAATCGAAATACGTTTCTACGGAAACGATAAGATTTTCTTTGGGGTTCCGAGTATCTCTTTTCCGATGCATTATTCCTCCTTTACTGCATCCCTCGCTCCCTCACATTGACGAATTAACACACAATTTGCGTCCATATGAAATACTCTGGATTCCCTGCATTATCCTTCTAAATCGAGATACGTTTCTACGGAAACGATAGGATTTTCTTTGAGGTTCTGAGTATCTCTTTTCCGATGCATTATTCCTCCTTTACTTCATCCCTCGCTAACTCACATTGACGAATTAACACACAATTTGCGTCCATATGAATTACTCTGGATTCCCTGCATTGTCCTTCTAAATCGAGATACGTTTCTACGGAAACGATAGGATTTTCTTTGGGGTTCCGAGTATCTCTTTTCCGATGCATTACTCCTCCTTTACTGCATCCCTCGCTCCCTCCCATTGACGAATTAACACACAATTTGCGTCAATATGAAATACTCTGGATTCCCTTGCATTGTCCTTCTAAATCGGGATTCGTTACTACGAAAACGACAGGATTTTCTTTGGGGTTCCGAGCATCTCTTTTCCGATGCATTATTCCTTCTTTACTGCATCCTTCGCTCCCTCACATTGCCGAATTAACACACAAATTGCGTCCATATGAAATACTCTGGGTTCCCTGCATTATCTTTCTAAATCGAGATACGTTTCTACGGAAACGATAGGATTTTCATTTGGGAGTCGAGTATCTCTTTTCCGATGCATTATTCCTCCTTTACTGCATCCCTCGCTCCCTCACATTGACGAATTAACACACAATTTACGTCCATATGAAATACTCTGGATTCCCTGCATTGTCCTTCTAAATCAAGAAACGTTTCTACGGAAACGATAGGATTTTCTTTGGGGTTCCGAATATCTCTTTTCCGATGCATTATTCCTCCTTTACTGCATCCCTCGCTCCCTCACATTGACGAATTAACACACAATTTGCGTCCATATGAAATACTCTGGATTCCCTGCATTGTCCTTCTAAATCGAGATACGTTTCTACGGAAACGATAGGATTTTCTTTGGGGTTCCGAGTATCTCTTTTCCGATGCATTATTCCTCCTTTACTGCATCCCTCGCTAACTCACATTGACGAATTAACACACAATTAGCGTCCATATGAAATACTCTGGATTCCCTGCATTGTCCTTCTAAATCGAGATACGTTTCTACGGAAACGATAGGACTTTCTTTGGGGTTCCGAGTATCTCTTTTCCGATGCATTATTCCTCCTTTACTGCATCCCTCGCTCCCTCACATTGACGAATTAACACACGATTTGCGTCCATATGAAATACTCTGGATTCCCTGCATTGTCCTTCTAAATCGGAATTCGGTTCTACGGAAACGACAGGATTTTCCTTGGGGTTCCGAGTATCTCTTTTCCGATGCATTATTCCTCCTTTACTGCATCCCTCGCTCCCTCACATTGACGAATTAACACACAAATTGCGTCCATATGAAATACTCTGGGTTCCCTGCATTATCTTTCTAAATCGAGAGACGTTTCTACGGAAACGATAGGATTTTCTTTTGGGAGTCGAGTATCTCTTTTCCGATGCATTATTCCTCCTTTACTGCATCCCTCGCTCCCTCACATTGACGAATTAACACACAATTTGCGTCCATATGAAATACTCTGGATTTCCTGCATTGTCCTTCTAAATCGAGATACGTTTCTACGGAAACGATAGGATTTTCTTTGGGGTTCCAAGTATCTCTTTTCCGATGCATTATTCCTCCTTTACTGCATCCCTCGTTCCCTCACATTGACGAATTAACACACAATTTGCGTCCATATGAAATACTCTGGATTCCCTGCATTGTCCTTCTAAATCAAGATACGTTTCTACGGAAACGACAGGATTTTCTTTGGGGTTCCGAGTATCTCTTTTCCGATGCATTTTTCCTCCTTTACTGCATCCCTCGCTCCGTCACATTGACGAATTAACACACAATTTGCGTCCATATGAAATACTCTGGATTCCCTGCATTGTCCTTCTAAATCGAGATACGTTTCTACGGAAACGATAGGATTTTCTTTGGGGTTCCGCGTATCTCTTTTCCGATGCATTATTCCTCCTTTATTGCATCCCTCGCTTCCTCACATTGACGAATTAACACACAATTTGCGTCCATATGAAATACTCTGGATTCCCTGCATTGTCCTTCTAAATCGAGATACGTTTCTACGGAAACGATAGGATTTTCTTTGGGATACCGAATATCTCTTTCCCGATGCATTATTCCTCTTTTACTGCATCCCTCGCTCCCTGACGTTGACGAATTAACACACAATTTGCGTCCATATGAAATACTCTGGATTCCCTGCATTGTCCTTGTAAATCGAGATACGTTTCTACGGAAACGATAGGATTTTCCTTGGGGTTCCGAGTATCTCTTTTCCGATGCATTATTCCTCCTTTACTGCATCCCTCGCTCCCTCACATTGACGATTTAACACACAATTTGCGTCCATATGATATACTCTGGATTCCCTGCATTGTCCTTGTAAATCGAGATACGTTTCTACGGAAACGATAGGATTTTCTTTCGGGTTCCGAGTATCTCTTTTCCGATGCATTATTCCTCCTTTACTGCATCCCTCGCTCCCTCACATTGACGAATTAACACACAATTTGCGTCCATATGAAATACTCTGGATTCCCTGCATTGTCCTTCTAAATCGGGATTCGTTTCTACGGAAACGGTAGGATTTTCTTTGGGGTTCCGAGTATCTCTTTTCCGATGCATTATTCCTCCTTTACTGCATCCCTCGCTCCCTCACATTGCCGAATTAACACACAAATTGCGTCCATATGAAATACTCTGGGTTTCCTGCATTATCTTTCTAAATCGAGATACGTTTCTACGGAAACGATAGGATTTTCTTTTGGGAGTCGAGTATCCCTTTTCCGATGCATTATTCCTCCTTTACTGCATCCCTCGCTCCCTCACATTGACGAATTAACACACAATTTGCGTCCATATGAAATACTCTGGATTCCCTGCATTGTCCTTCTAAATCGAGATACGTTTCTACGGAAACGATAGGATTTTCTTTGGGGTTCCGAGTATCTCTTTACGGATGCATTATTCCTCCTTTACTGCATCCCTCGCTCCCTCACATTGACGAATTAACACACAATTTGCGTCCATATGAAATACTCTGGATTCCTTGCATTGTCCTTCTAAATCGAGATACGTTTCTACGGAAACGATAGGATTTTCTTTGGGGTTCCGAGTATCTCTTTTCCGATGCATTATTCCTCCTTTACTGCATCCCTCGCTCCCTCACATTGACGAATTAACACACAATTTGCGTCCATATGAAATACTCTGGATTCCCTGCATTGTCCTTCTAAATCAAGATACGTTTCTACGGAAACGACAGGATTTTCTTTGGGGTTCCGAGTATCTCTTTTCCGATGCATTATTCCTCCTTTACTGCATCCCTCGCTCCGTCACATTGACGAATTAACACACAATTTGCGTCCATATGAAATACTCTGGATTCCCTGCATTGTCCTTCTAAATCGAGATACGTTTCTACGGAAACGATAGGATTTTCTTTGGGGTTCCGCGTATATCTTTTCCGATGCATTATTCCTCCTTTACTGCATCCCTCGCTTCCTCACATTGACGAATTAACACACAATTTGCGTCCATATGAAATACTCTGGATTCCCTGCATTGTCCTTCTAAATCGAGATACGTTTCTACGGAAACGATAGGATTTTCTTTGGGATACCGAGCATCTCTTTCCCGATGCATTATTCCTCCTTTACTGCATCCCTCGCTCCCTGACGTTGACGAATTAACACACAATTTGCGTCCATATGAAATACTCTGGATTCCCTGCATTGTCCTTGTAAATCGAGATACGTTTCTACGGAAACGATAGGATTTTCCTTGGGGTTCCGAGTATCTCTTTTCCGATGCATTATTCCTCCTTTACTGCATCCCTCGCTCCCTCACATTGACGATTTAACACACAATTTGCGTCCATATGATATACTCTGGATTCCCTGCATTGTCCTTGTAAATCGAGATACGTTTCTACGGAAACGATAGGATTTTCTTTCGGGTTCCGAGTATCTCTTTTCCGATGCATTATTCCTCCTTTACTGCATACCTCGCTCCCTCACATTGACGAATTAACACACAATTTGCGTCCATATGATATACTCTGGATTCCCTGCATTGTCCTTCTAAATCGGGATTCGTTTCTACGGAAACGGTAGGATTTTCTTTGGGGTTCCGAGTATCTCATTTCCGATGCATTATTCCTCCTTTACTGCATCCCTCGCTCCCTCACATTGCCGAATTAACACACAAATTGCGTCCATATGAAATACTCTGGGTTTCCTGCATTATCTTTCTAAATCGAGATACGTTTCTACGGAAACGATATGATTTTCTTTTGGGAGTCGAGTATCCCTTTTCCGATGCATTATTCCTCCTTTACTGCATCCCTCGCTCCCTCACATTGACGAATTAACACACAATTTGCGTCCATATGAAATACTCAGGATTCCCTGCATTGTCCTTCTAAATCGGGATTCGTTTCTACGGAAACGACAGGATTTTCTTTGGGGTTCCGAGTATCTCTTTTCCGATGCATTATTCCTCCTTTACTGCATCCCTCGCTCCCTCACATTGCCGAATTAACACACAAATTGCGTCCATATGAAATACTCTGGGTTCCCTGCATTATCTTTCTAAATCGAGATACGTTTCTACGGAAACGATAGGATTTTCTTTTGGGAGTCGAGTATCTCTTTTCCGATGCATTATTCCTCCTTTACTGCATCCCTCGCTCCCTCACATTGACGAACTAACACACAATTTGCGTCCATATGAAATACTCTGGATTCCCTGCATTGTCCTTCTAAATCGAGATACGTTTCTACGGAAACGATAGGATTTTCTTAGGGGTTCCGCGTATCTCTTTTCCGATGCATTATTCCTCCTTTACTGCATCCCTCGCTCCCTCACATTGACGAATTAACACACAATTTGCGTCCATATGAAATACTCTGGATTCCCTGCATTGTCCTTCTAAATCGAGATACGTTTCTACGGAAACGATAGGATTTTCTTTGGGGTTCCGAGTATCTCTTTACGGATGCATTATTCCTCCTTTACTGCATCCCTCGCTCCCTCACATTGACGAATTAACACACAATTTGCGTCCATATGAAATACTCTGGATTCCTTGCATTGTCCTTCTAAATCGAGATACGTTTCTACGGAAACGATAGGATTTTCTTTGGGGTTCCGAGTATCTCTTTTCCGATGCATTATTCCTCCTTTACTGCATCCCTCGCTCCCTCACATTGACGAATTAACACACAATTTGCGTCCATATGAAATACTCTGGATTCCCTGCATTGTCCTTCTAAATCGAGATACGTTTCTACGGAAACGATAGGATTTTCTTTGGGGTTCCGCGTATCTCTTTTCCGATGCATTATTCCTCCTTTACTGCATCCCTCGCTTCCTCACATTGACGAATTAACACACAATTTGCGTCCATATGAAATACTCTGGATTCCCTGCATTGTCCTTCTAAATCGAGATACGTTTCTACGGAAACGATAGGATTTTCATTGGGATACCGAGCATCTCTTTCCCGATGCATTATTCCTCCTTTACTGCATCCCTCGCTCCCTGACGTTGACGAATTAACACACAATTTGCGTCCATATGAAATACTCTGGATTCCCTGCATTGTCCTTGTAAATCGAGATACGTTTCTACGGAAACGATAGGATTTTCCTTGGGGTTCCGAGTATCTCTTTTCCGATGCATTATTCCTCCTTTACTGCATCCCTCGCTCCCTCACATTGACGATTTAACACACAATTTGCGTCCATATGATATACTCTGGATTCCCTGCATTGTCCTTGTAAATCGAGATACGTTTCTACGGAAACGATAGGATTTTCTTTCGGGTTCCGAGTATCTCTTTTCCGATGCATTATTCCTCCTTTACTGCATCCCTCGCTCCCTCACATTGACGAATTAACACACAATTTGCGTCCATATGAAATACTCTGGATTCCCTGCATTGTCCTTCTAAATCGGGATTCGTTTCTACGGAAACGACAGGATTTTCTTTGGGGTTCCGAGTATCTCTTTTCCGATGCATTATTCCTCCTTTACTGCATCCCTCGCTCCCTCACATTGCCGAATTAACACACAAATTGCGTCCATATGAAATACTCTGGGTTTCCTGCATTATCTTTCTAAATCGAGATACGTTTCTACGGAAACGATAGGATTTTCTTTTGGGAGTCGAGTATCCCTTTTCCGATGCATTATTCCTCCTTTACTGCATCCCTCGCCCCCTCACATTGACGAATTAACACACAATTTGCGTCCATATGAAATACTCATGATTCCCTGCATTGTCCTTCTAAATCGGGATTCGTTTCTACGGAAACGACAGGATTTTCTTTGGGGTTTCGAGTATCTCTTTTCCGATGCATTATTCCTCCTTTACTGCATCCCTCGCTCCCTCACATTGCCGAATTAACACACAAATTGCGTCCATATGAAATACTCTGGGTTCCCTGCATTATCTTTCTAAATCGAGATACGTTTCTACGGAAACGATAGGATTTTCTTTTGGGAGTCGAGTATCTCTTTTCCGATGCATTATTCCTCCTTTACTGCATCCCTCGCTCCCTCACATTGACGAATTAACACACAATTTGCGTCCATATGAAATACTCTGGATTCCCTGCATTGTCCTTCTAAATCGAGATACGTTTCTACGGAAACGATAGGATTTTCTTAGGGGTTCCGCGTATCTCTTTTCCGATGCATTATTCCTCCTTTACTGCATCCCTCGCTCCCTCACATTGACGAATTAACACACAATTTGCGTCCATATGAAATACTCTGGATTCCCTGCATTGTCCTTCTAAATCGAGATACGTTTCTACGGAAACGATAGGATTTTCTTTGGGGTTCCGAGTATCTCTTTACGGATGCATTATTCCTCCTTTACTGCATACCTCGCTCCCTCACATTGACGAATTAACACACAATTTGCGTCCATATGAAATACTCTGGATTCCTTGCATTGTCCTTCTAAATCGAGATACGTTTCTACGGAAACGAAAGGATTTTCTTTGGGGTTCCGTGTATCTCTTTTCCGATGCATTATTCCTCCTTTACTGCATCCCTCGCTTCCTCACATTGACGAATTAACACACAATTTGCGTCCATATGAAATACTCAGGATTCCCTGCATTGTCCTTCTAAATCGAGATACGTTTCTACGGAAACGATAGGATTTTCTTTGGGGTACCGAGTGTATCTTTTCCGATGCATTATTCCTCCTTTACTGCATCCCTCGCTCCCTCACATTGACCAATTAACACACAATTTGCGTCCATATGAAATACTCTGGATTCCCTGCATTTTCCTTGTAAATCGAGATACGTTTCTACGGAAACGATAGGATTTTCTTTGGGGTTCCGAGTATCTCTTTTCCGATGCATTATTCCTCCTATACTGCATCCCTCGCTCCCTCACATTGACGAATTAACACACAGCTTGCGTCCATATGATATACTCTGGATTCCCTGCATTGTCCTTGTAAATCGAGATACGTTTCTACGGAAACGATAGGATTTTCTTTGGGGTTCCGAGTATCTCTTTTCCGATGCATTATTCCTCCTTTACTGCATCCCTCGCTCCCTCACATTGACGAATTAACACACAATTTGCGTCCATATGAAATACTCTGGATTCCCTGCATTGTCCTTCTAAATCGGGATTCGTTTCTACGGAAACGACAGGATTTTCTTTGGGGTCCCGAGTATCTCTTTTCCGATGCATTATTCCTCCTTTACTGCATCCCTCGCTCCCTCACATTGCCGAATAAACACACAAATTGCGTCCATATGAAATACTCTGGATTCCCTGCATTGTCCTTCTAAATCGTGATACGTTTCTACGGAAACGTTAGGACTTTCTTTGGGGTTCCGAGTATCTCTTTTCCGATGCATTATTCCTCCTTTACTGCATCCCTCGCTCCCTCACATTGACGAATTAACACACGATTTGCGTCCATATGAAATACTCTGGATTCCCTGCATTGTCCTTCTAAATCGGGATTCGGTTCTACGGAAACGACAGGATTTTCTTTGGGGTTCCGAGTATCTCTTTTCCGATGCATTATTCCTCCTTTACTGCATCCCTCGCTCCCTCACATTGACGAATTAACACACAAATTGCGTCCATATGACATACTCTGGGTTCCCTGCATTATCTTTCTAAATCGAGAGACGTTTCTACGGAAACGATAGGATTTTCTTTTGGGAGTCGAATATCTCTTTTCCGATGCATTATTCCTCCTTTACTGCATCCCTCGCTCCCTCACATTGACGAATTAACACACAATTTGCGTCCATATGAAATACTCAGGATTCCCTGCATTGTCCTTCTAAATCGGGATTCGTTTCTACGGAAACGACAGGATTTTCTTTGGGGTTCCGAGTATCTCTTTTCCGATGCATTATTCCTCCTTTACTGCATCCCTCGCTCCCTCACATTGCCGAATTAACACACAAATTGCGTCCATATGAAATACTCTGGGTTCCCTGCATTATCTTTCTAAATCGAGATACGTTTCTACGGAAACAATAGGATTTTCTTTTGGGAGTCGAGTATCTCTTTTCCCTTGCATTATTCCTCCTTTACTGCATCCCTCGCTCCCTCACATTGACGAATTAACACACAATTTGCGTCCATATGAAATACTCTGGATTCCCTGCATTGTCCTTCTAAATCGAGATACGTTTCTACGGAAACGATAGGATTTTCTTTGGGGTTCCGAGTATCTCTTTACGGATGCATTATTCCTCCTTTACTGCATCCCTCGCTCCCTCACATTGACGAATTAACACACAATTTGCGTCCATATGAAATACTCTGGATTCCTTGCATTGTCCTTCTAAATCGAGATACGTTTCTACGGAAACGATAGGATTTTCTTTGGGGTTCCGAGTATCTCTTTTCCGATGCATTATTCCCCTTTACTGCATCCCTCGCTCCCTCACATTGACGAATTAACACACAATTTGCGTCCATATGATATACTCTGGATTCCCTGCATTGTCCTTCTAAATCAAGATACGTTTCTACGGAAACGACAGGATTTTCTTTGGGGTTCCGAGTATCTCTTTTCTGATGCATTATTCCTCCTTTACTGCATCCCTCGCTCCCTCACATTGACGAATTAACACACAATTTGCGTCCATATGAAATACTCTGGATTCCCTGCATTGTCCTTCTAAATCGAGATACGTTTCTACGGAAACGATAGGATTTTCTTTGGGGTTCCGCGTATCTCTTTTCCGATGCATTATTCCTCCTTGACTGCATCCCTCGCTTCCTCACATTGACGAATTAACACACAATTTGCGTCCATATGAAATACTCTGGATTCCCTGCATTGTCCTTCTAAATCGAGATACGTTTCTACGGAAACGATAGGATTTTCTTTGGGATACCCAGTATCTCTTTCCCGATGCATTATTCCTCCTTTACTGCATCCCTCGCTCCCTGACGTTGACGAATTAACACACAATTTGCGTCCATATGAAATACTCTGGATTCCCTGCATTGTCCTTGTAAATCGAGATACGTTTCTACGGAAACGATAGGATTTTCCTTGGGGTTCCGAGTATCTCTTTTCCGATGCATTATTCCTCCTTTATTGCATCCCTCGCTCCCTCACATTGACGATTTAACACACAATTTGCGTCCATATGATATACTCTGGATTCCCTGCATTGTCCTTGTAAATCGAGATACGTTTCTACGGAAACGATAGGATTTCCTTTCGGGGTCCGAGTATCTCCTTTCCGATGCATTATTCCTCCTTTACTGCATCCCTCGCTCCCTCACATTGACGAATTAACACACAATTTGCGTCCATATGAAATACTCTGGATTCCCTGCATTGTCCTTCTAAATCGGGATTCGTTTCTACGGAAACGACAGGATTTTCTTTGGGGTTCCGAGTATCTCTTTTCCGATGCATTATTCCTCCTTTACTGCATCCCTCGCTCCCTCACATTGACGAATTAACACACAAATTGCGTCCATATGAAATACTCTGGGTTTCCTGCATTATCTTTCTAAATCGAGACACGTTTCTACGGAAACGATAGGATTTTCTTTTGGGAGTCGAGTATCCCTTTTCCGATGCATTATTCCGCCTTTACTGCATCCCTCGCTCCCTCACATTGACGAATTAACACACAATTTGCGTCCATATGAAATACTCAGGATTCCCTGCATTGTCCTTCTAAATCGGGATTCGTTTCTACGGAAACGACAGGATTTTCTTTGGGGTTCCGAGTATCTCTTTTCCGATGCATTATTCCTCCTTTACTGCATCCCTCGCTCCCTCACATTGCCGAATTAACACACAAATTGCGTCCATATGAAATACTCTGGGTTCCCTGCATTATCTTTCTAAATCGAGATACGTTTCTACGGAAACGATAGGATTTTCTTTTGGGAGTCGAGTATCTCTTTTCCGATGCATTATTCCTCCTTTACTGCATCCCTCGCTCCCTCACATTGACGAATTAACACACAATTTGCGTCCATATGAAATACTCTGGATTCCCTGCATTGTCCTTGTAAATCGAGATACGTTTCTACGGAAACGATAGGATTTTCCTTGGGGTTCCGAGGTTCTCTTTTCCGATGCATTATTCCTCCTTTACTGCATCCCTCGCTCCCTCACATTGACGATTTAACACACAATTTGCGTCCATATGATATACTCTGGATTCCCTGCATTGTCCTTGTAAATCGAGATACGTTTCTACGGAAACGATAGGATTTTCTTTCGGGTTCCGAGTGTCTCTTTTCCGATGCATTATTCCTCCTTTACTGCATCCCTCGCTCCCTCACATTGACGAATTAACACACAATTTGCGTCCATATGATATACTCTGGATTCCCTGCATTGTCCTTCTAAATCGGGATTCGTTTCTACGGAAACGGTAGGATTTTCTTTGGGGTTCCGAGTATCTCTTTTCCGATGCATTATTCCTCCTTTACTGCATCCCTCGCTCCCTCACATTGCCGAATTAACACACAAATTGCGTCCATATGAAATACTCTGGGTTTCCTGCATTATCTTTCTAAATCGAGATACGTTTCTACGGAAACGATAGGATTTTCTTTTGGGAGTCGAGTATCCCTTTTCCGATGCATTATTCCTCCTTTACTGCATCCCTCGCTCCCTCACATTGACGAATTAACACACAATTTGCGTCCATATGAAATACTCAGGATTCCCTGCATTGTCCTTCTAAATCGGGATTCGTTTCTACGGAAACGACAGGATTTTCTTTGGGGTTCCGAGTATCTCTTTTCCGATGCATTATTCCTCCTTTACTGCATCCCTCGCTCCCTCACATTGCCGAATTAACACACAAATTGCGTCCATATGAAATACTCTGGGTTCCCTGCATTATCTTTCTAAATCGAGATACGTTTCTACGGAAACGATAGGATTTTCTTTTGGGAGTCGAGTATCTCTTTTCCGATGCATTATTCCTCCTTTACTGCATCCCTCGCTCCCTCACATTGACGAATTAACACACAATTTGCGTCCATATGAAATACTCTGGATTCCCTGCATTGTCCTTCTAAATCGAGATACGTTTCTACGGAAACGATAGGATTTTCTTAGGGGTTCCGCGTATCTCTTTTCCGATGCATTATTCCTCCTTTACTGCATCCCTCGCTCCCTCACATTGACGAATTAACACACAATTTGCGTCCATATGAAATACTCTGGATTCCCTGCATTGTCCTTCTAAATCGAGATACGTTTCTACGGAAACGATAGGATTTTCTTTGGGGTTCCGAGTATCTCTTTACGGATGCATTATTCCTCCTTTACTGCATCCCTCGCTCCCTCACATTGACGAATTAACACACAATTTGCGTCCATATGAAATACTCTGGATTCCTTGCATTGTCCTTCTAAATCGAGATACGTTTCTACGGAAACGATAGGATTTTCTTTGGGGTTCCGAGTATCTCTTTTCCGATGCATTATTCCTCCTTTACTGCATCCCTCGCTCCCTCACATTGACGAATTAACACACTATTTGCGTTTATATGAAATACTCTGGATTCCCTGCATTGTCCTTCTAAATCAAGATACGTTTCTACGGAAACGACAGGATTTTCTTTGGGGTTCCGAGTATCTCTTTTCCGATGCATTATTCCTCCTTTACTGCATCCCTCGCTCCGTCACATTGACGAATTAACACACAATTTGCGTCCATATGAAATACTCTGGATTCCCTGCATTGTCCTTCTAAATCGAGATACGTTTCTACGGAAACGATAGGATATTCTTTGGGGTTCCGCGTATCTCTTTTCCGATGCATTATTCCTCCTTTACTGCATCCCTCGCTTCCTCACATTGACGAATTAACACACAATTTGCGTCCATATGAAATACTCTGGATTCCCTGCATTGTCCTTCTAAATCGAGATACGTTTCTACGGAAACGATAGGATTTTCATTGGGATACCGAGCATCTCTTTCCCGATGCATTATTCCTCCTTTACTGCATCCCTCGCTCCCTGACGTTGACGAATTAACACACAATTTGCGTCCATATGAAATACTCTGGATTCCCTGCATTGTCCTTGTAAATCGAGATACGTTTCTACGGAAACGATAGGATTTTCCTTGGGGTTCCGAGTATCTCTTTTCCGATGCATTATTCCTCCTTTACTGCATCCCTCGCTCCCTCACATTGACGATTTAACACACAATTTGCGTCCATATGATATACTCTGGATTCCCTGCATTGTCCTTGTAAATCGAGATACGTTTCTACGGAAACGATAGGATTTTCTTTCGGGTTCCGAGTATCTCTTTTCCGATGCATTATTCCTCCTTTACTGCATCCCTCGCTCCCTCACATTGACGAATTAACACACAATTTGCGTCCATATGAAATACTCTGGATTCCCTGCATTGTCCTTCTAAATCGGGATTCGTTTCTACGGAAACGACAGGATTTTCTTTGGGGTTCCGAGTATCTCTTTTCCGATGCATTATTCCTCCTTTACTGCATCCCTCGCTCCCTCACATTGCCGAATTAACACACAAATTGCGTCCATATGAAATACTCTGGGTTTCCTGCATTATCTTTCTAAATCGAGATACGTTTCTACGGAAACGATAGGATTTTCTTTTGGGAGTCGAGTATCCCTTTTCCGATGCATTATTCCTCCGTTACTGCATCCCTCGCTCCCTCACATTGACGAATTAACACACAATTTGCGTCCATATGAAATACTCATGATTCCCTGCATTGTCCTTCTAAATCGGGATTCGTTTCTACGGAAACGACAGGATTTTCTTTGGGGTTTCGAGTATCTCTTTTCCGATGCATTATTCCTCCTTTACTGCATCCCTCGCTCCCTCACATTGCCGAATTAACACACAAATTGCGTCCATATGAAATACTCTGGGTTCCCTGCATTATCTTTCTAAATCGAGATACGTTTCTACGGAAACGATAGGATTTTCTTTTGGGAGTCGAGTATCTCTTTTCCGATGCATTATTCCTCCTTTACTGCATCCCTCGCTCCCTCACATTGACGAATTAACACACAATTTGCGTCCATACGAAATACTCTGGATTCCCTGCATTGTCCTTCTAAATCGAGATACGTTTCTACGGAAACGATAGGATTTTCTTAGGGGTTCCGCGTATCTCTTTTCCGATGCATTATTCCTCCTTTACTGCATCCCTCGCTCCCTCACATTGACGAATTAACACACAATTTGCGTCCATATGAAATACTCTGGATTCCCTGCATTGTCCTTCTAAATCGAGATACGTTTCTACGGAAACGATAGGATTTTCTTTGGGGTTCCGAGTATCTCTTTATGGATGCATTATTCCTCCTTTACTGCATACCTCGCTCCCTCACATTGACGAATTAACACACAATTTGCGTCCATATGAAATACTCTGGATTCCTTGCATTGTCCTTCTAAATCGAGATACGTTTCTACGGAAACGAAAGGATTTTCTTTGGGGTTCCGTGTATCTCTTTTCCGATGCATTATTCCTCCTTTACTGCATCCCTCGCTTCCTCACATTGACGAATTAACACACAATTTGCGTCCATATGAAATACTCAGGATTCCCTGCATTGTCCTTCTAAATCGAGATACGTTTCTACGGAAACGATAGGATTTTCTTTGGGGTACCGAGTGTATCTTTTCCGATGCATTATTCCTCCTTTACTGCATCCCTCGCTCCCTCACATTGACCAATTAACACACAATTTGCGTCCATATGAAATACTCTGGATTCCCTGCATTTTCCTTGTAAATCGAGATACGTTTCTACGGAAACGATAGGATTTTCTTTGGGGTTCCGAGTATCTCTTTTCCGATGCATTATTCCTCCTTTACTGCATCCCTCGCTCCCTCACATTGACGAATTAACACACAGCTTGCGTCCATATGATATACTCTGGATTCCCTGCATTGTCCTTGTAAATCGAGATACGTTTCTACGGAAACGATAGGATTTTCTTTGGGGTTCCGAGTATCTCTTTTCCGATGCATTATTCCTCCTTTACTGCATCCCTCGCTCCCTCACATTGACGAATTAACACACAATTTGCGTCCATATGAAATACTCTGGATTCCCTGCATTGTCCTTCTAAATCGGGATTCGTTTCTACGGAAACGACAGGATTTTCTTTGGGGTCCCGAGTATCTCTTTTCCGATGCATTATTCCTCCTTTACTGCATCCCTCGCTCCCTCACATTGCCGAATAAACACACAAATTGCGTCCATATGAAATACTCTGGATTCCCTGCATTGTCCTTCTAAATCGTGATACGTTTCTACGGAAACGTTAGGACTTTCTTTGGGGTTCCGAGTATCTCTTTTCCGATGCATTATTCCTCCTTTACTGCATCCCTCGCTCCCTCACATTGACGAATTAACACACGATTTGCGTCCATATGAAATACTCTGGATTCCCTGCATTGTCCTTCTAAATCGGGATTCGGTTCTACGGAAACGACAGGATTTTCTTTGGGGTTCCGAGTATCTCTTTTCCGATGCATTATTCCTCCTTTACTGCATCCCTCGCTCCCTCACATTGACGAATTAACACACAAATTGCGTCCATATGACATACTCTGGGTTCCCTGCATTATCTTTCTAAATCGAGAGACGTTTCTACGGAAACGATAGGATTTTCTTTTGGGAGTCGAGTATCTCTTTTCCGATGCATTATTCCTCCTTTACTGCATCCCTCGCTCCCTCACATTGACGAATTAACACACAATTTGCGTCCATATGAAATACTCAGGATTCCCTGCATTGTCCTTCTAAATCGGGATTCGTTTCTACGGAAACGACAGGATTTTCTTTGGGGTTCCGAGTATCTCTTTTCCGATGCATTATTCCTCCTTTACTGCATCCCTCGCTCCCTCACATTGCCGAATTAACACACAAATTGCGTCCATATGAAATACTCTGGGTTCCCTGCATTATCTTTCTAAATCGAGATACGTTTCTACGGAAACGATAGGATTTTCTTTTGGGAGTCGAGTATCTCTTTTCCGATGCATTATTCCTCCTTTACTGCATCCCTCGCTCCCTCACATTGACGAATTAACACACAATTTGCGTCCATATGAAATACTCTGGATTCCTTGCATTGTCCTTCTAAATCGAGATACGTTTCTACGGAAACGATAGGATTTTCTTTGGGGTTCCGAGTATCTCTTTTCCGATGCATTATTCCTCCTTTACTGCATCCCTCGCTCCCTCACATTGACGAATTAACACACAATTTGCGTCCATATGAAATACTCTGGATGCCCTGCATTGTCCTTCTAAATCAAGATACGTTTCTACGGAAACGACAGGATTTTCTTTGGGGTTCCGAGTATCTCTTTTCTGATGCATTATTCCTCCTTTACTGCATCCCTCGCTCCCTCACATTGACGAATTAACACACAATTTGCGTCCATATGAAATACTCTGGATTCCCTGCATTGTCCTTCTAAATCGAGATACGTTTCTACGGAAACGATAGGATTTTCTTTGGGGTTCCGCGTATCTCTTTTCCGATGCATTATTCCTCCTTTACTGCATCCCTCGCTTCCTCACATTGACGAATTAACACACAATTTGCGTCCATATGAAATACTCTGGATTCCCTGCATTGTCCTTCTAAATCGAGATACGTTTCTACGGAAACGATAGGATTTTCTTTGGGATACCGAGTATCTCTTTCCCGATGCATTATTCCTCCTTTACTGCATCCCTCGCTCCCTGACGTTGACGAATTAACACACAATTTGCGTCCATATGAAATACTCTGGATTCCCTGCATTGTCCTTGTAAATCGAGATACGTTTCTACGGAAACGATAGGATTTTCCTTGGGGTTCCGAGTATCTCTTTTCCGATGCATTATTCCTCCTTTATTGCATCCCTCGCTCCCTCACATTGACGATTTAACACACAATTTGCGTCCATATGATATACTCTGGATTCCCTGCATTGTCCTTGTAAATCGAGATACGTTTCTACGGAAACGATAGGATTTCCTTTCGGGGTCCGAGTATCTCCTTTCCGATGCATTATTCCTCCTTTACTGCATCCCTCGCTCCCTCACATTGACGAATTAACACACAATTTGCGTCCATATGAAATACTCTGGATTCCCTGCATTGTCCTTCTAAATCGGGATTCGTTTCTACGGAAACGACAGGATTTTCTTTGGGGTTCCGAGTATCTCTTTTCCGATGCATTATTCCTCCTTTACTGCATCCCTCGCTCCCTCACATTGACGAATTAACACACAAATAGCGTCCATATGAAATACTCTGGGTTTCCTGCATTATCTTTCTAAATCGAGACACGTTTCTACGGAAACGATAGGATTTTCTTTTGGGAGTCGAGTATCCCTTTTCCGATGCATTATTCCTCCTTTACTGCATCCCTCGCTCCCTCACATTGACGAATTAACACACAATTTGCGTCCATATGAAATACTCAGGATTCCCTGCATTGTCCTTCTAAATCGGGATTGGTTTCTACGAAAACGACAGGATTTTCTTTGGGGTTCCGAGTATCTCTTTTCCGATGCATTATTCCTCCTTTACTGCATCCCTCGCTCCCTCACATTGCCGAATTAACACACAAATTGCGTCCATATGAAATACTCTGGGTTCCCTGCATTATCTTTCTAAATCGAGATACGTTTCTACGGAAACGATAGGATTTTCTTTTGGGAGTCGAGTATCTCTTTTCCGATGCATTATTCCTCCTTTACTGCATCCCTCGCTCCCTCACATTGACGAATTAACACACAATTTGCGTCCATATGAAATACTCTGGATTCCCTGCATTGTCCTTCTAAATCGAGATACGTTTCTACGGAAACGATAGGATTTTCTTAGGGGTTCCGCGTATCTCTTTTCCGATGCATTATTCCTCCTTTACTGCATCCCTCGCTCCCTCACATTGCCGAATTAACACACAAATTGCGTCCATATGAAATACTCTGGGTTCCCTGCATTATCTTTCTAAATCCAGATACGTTTCTACGGAAACGATAGGATTTTGTTTTGGGAGTCGAGTATCTCTTTTCCGATGCATTATTCCTCCTTTACTGCATCCCTCGCTCCCTCACATTGACGAATTAACACACAATTTGCGTCCAAATGAAATACTCTGGATTCCCTGCATTGTCCTTCTAAATCGAGATACGTTTCTACGGAAACGATAGGATTTTCTTTTGGGAGTCGAGTATCTCTTTTCCGATGCATTATTCCTCCTTTACTGCATCCCTCGCTCCCTCACATTGACGAATTAACACACAATTTGCGTCCATATGAAATACTCTGGATTCCCTGCATTGTCCTTCTAAATCGAGATACGTTTCTACGGAAACGATAGGATTTTCTTAGGGGTTCCGCGTATCTCTTTTCCGATGCATTATTCCTCCTTTACTGCATCCCTCGCTCCCTCACATTGACGAATTAACACACAATTTGCGTCCATATGAAATACTCTGGATTCCCTGCATTGTCCTTCTAAATCGAGATACGTTTCTACGGAAACGATAGGATTTTCTTTGGGGTTCCGAGTATCTCTTTACGGATGCATTATTCCTCCTTTACTGCATCCCTCGCTCCCTCACATTGACGAATTAACACACAATTTGCGTCCATATGAAATACTCTGGATTCCTTGCATTGTCCTTCTAAATCGAGATACGTTTCTACGGAAACGATAGGATTTCCTTTGGGGTTCCGAGTATCTCTTTTCCGATGCATTATTCCTCCTTTACTGCATCCCTCGCTCCCTCACATTGACGAATTAACACACAATTTGCGTCCATATGAAATACTCTGGATTCCCTGCATTGTCCTTCTAAATCAAGATACGTTTCTACGGAAACGACAGGATTTTCTTTGGGGTTCCGAGTATCTCTTTTCCGATGCATTATTCCTCCTTTACTGCATCCCTCGCTCCGTCACATTGACGAATTAACACACAATTTGCGTCCATATGAAATACTCTGGATTCCCTGCATTGTCCTTCTAAATCGAGATACGTTTCTACGGAAACGATAGGATTTTCTTTGGGGTTCCGCGTATCTCTTTTCCGATGCATTATTCCTCCTTTACTGCATCCCTCGCTTCCTCACATTGACGAATTAACACACAATTTGCGTCCATATGAAATACTCTGGATTCCCTGCATTGTCCTTCTAAATCGAGATACGTTTCTACGGAAACGATAGGATTTTCTTTGGGATAACGAGCATCTCTTTCCCGATGCATTATTCCTCCTTTACTGCATCCCTCGCTCCCTGACGTTGACGAATTAACACACAATTTGCGTCCATATGAAATACTCTGGATTCCCTGCATTGTCCTTGTAAATCGAGATACGTTTCTACGGAAACGATAGGATTTTCCTTGGGGTTCCAAGTATCTCTTTTCCGATGCATTATTCCTCCTTTACTGCATTCCTCGCTCCCTCACATTGACGATTTAACACACAATTTGCGTCCATATGATATACTCTGGATTCCCTGCATTGTCCTTGTAAATCGAGATACGTTTCTACGGAAACGATAGGATTTTCTTTCGGGTTCCGAGTATCTCTTTTCCGATGCATTATTCCTCCTTTACTGCATCCCTCGCTCCCTCACATTGACGAATTAACACACAATTTGCGTCCATATGAAATACTCTGGATTCCCTGCATTGTCCTTCTAAATCGGGATTCGGTTCTACGGAAACGACAGGATTTTCTTTGGGGTTCCGAGTATCTCTTTTCCGATGCATTATTCCTCCTTTACTGCATCCGTCGCTCCCTCACATTGCCGAATTAACACACAAATTGCGTCCATATGAAATACTCTGGGTTTCCTGCATTATCTCTCTCGATCGAGATACGTTTCTACGGAAACGATAGGATTTTCTTTTGGGAGTCGAGTATCCCTTTTCCGATGCATTATTCCTCCTTTACTGCATCCCTCGCTCCCTCACATTGACGAATTAACACACAATTTGCGTCCATATGAAATACTCATGATTCCCTGCATTGTCCTTCTAAATCGGGATTTTTTTCTATGGAAACGACAGGATTTCCTTTGGGGTTCCGAGTATCTCTTTTCCGATGCATTATTCCTCCTTTACTGCATCCCTCGCTCCGTCACATTGACGAATTAACACACAAATTGCGTCCATATGAAATACTCTGGGTTCCCTGCATTATCTTTCTAAATCGAGATACGTTTCTACGGAAACGATAGGATTTTCTTTTGGGAGTCGAGTATCTCTTTTCCGATGCATTATTCCTCCTTTACTGCATCCCTCGCTCCCTCACATTGACGAATTAACACACAATTTGCGTCCATATGAAATACTCTGGATTCCCTGCATTGTCCTTCTAAATCGAGATACGTTTCTACGGAAACGATAGGATTTTCTTAGGGGTTCCGCGTATCTCTTTTCCGATGCATTATTCCTCCTTTACTGCATCCCTCGCTCCCTCACATTGACGAATTAACACACAATTTGCGTCCATATGAAATACTCTGGATTCCCTGCATTGTCCTTCTAAATCGAGATACGTTTCTACGGAAACGATAGGATTTTCTTTGGGGTTCCGAGTATCTCTTTACGGATGCATTATTCCTCCTTTACTGCATCCCTCGCTCCCTCACATTGACGAATTAACACACAATTTGCGTCCATATGAAATACTCTGGGTTCCTTGCATTGTCCTTCTAAATCGAGATACGTTTCTACGGAAACGAAAGGATTTTCTTTGGGGTTCCGTGTATCTCTTTTCCGATGCATTATTCCTCCTTTACTGCATCCCTCGCTTCCTCACATTGACGAATTAACACACAATTTGCGTCCATATGAAATACTCTGGATTCGCTGCATTGTCCTTCTAAATCGAGATACGTCTCTACGGAAACGATAGGATTTTCTTTTGGGAGTCGAGTATCTCTTTTCCGATGCATTATTCCTCCTTTACTGCATCCCTCGCTCCCTCACATTGACGAATTAACACACAATTTGCGTCCATATGAAATACTCTGGATTCCCTGCATTGTCCTTCTAAATCGGGATTGGTTTCTACGAAAACGACAGGATTTTCTTTGGGGTTCCGAGTATCTCTTTTCCGATGCATTATTCCTCCTTTACTGCATCCCTCGCTCCCTCACATTGCCGAATTAACACACAAATTGCGTCCATATGAAATACTCTGGGTTCCCTGCATTATCTTTCTAAATCGAGATACGTTTCTACGGAAACGATAGGATTTTCTTTTGGGAGTCGAGTATCTCTTTTCCGATGCATTATTCCTCCTTTACTGCATCCCTCGCTCCCTCACATTGACGAATTAACACACAATTTGCGTCCATATGAAATACTCTGGATTCCCTGCATTGTCCTTCTAAATCGAGATACGTTTCTACGGAAACGATAGGATTTTCTTAGGGGTTCCGCGTATCTCTTTTCCGATGCATTATTCCTCCTTTACTGCATCCCTCGCTCCCTCACATTGCCGAATTAACACACAAATTGCGTCCATATGAAATACTCTGGGTTCCCTGCATTATCTTTCTAAATCCAGATACGTTTCTACGGAAACGATAGGATTTTGTTTTGGGAGTCGAGTATCTCTTTTCCGATGCATTATTCCTCCTTTACTGCATCCCTCGCTCCCTCACATTGACGAATTAACACACAATTTGCGTCCATATGAAATACTCTGGATTCCCTGCATTGTCCTTCTAAATCGAGATACGTTTCTACGGAAACGATAGGATTTTCTTTTGGGAGTCGAGTATCTCTTTTCCGATGCATTATTCCTCCTTTACTGCATCCCTCGCTCCCTCACATTGACGAATTAACACACAATTTGCGTCCATATGAAATACTCTGGATTCCCTGCATTGTCCTTCTAAATCGAGATACGTTTCTACGGAAACGATAGGATTTTCTTAGGGGTTCCGCGTATCTCTTTTCCGATGCATTATTCCTCCTTTACTGCATCCCTCGCTCCCTCACATTGACGAATTAACACACAATTTGCGTCCATATGAAATACTCTGGATTCCCTGCATTGTCCTTCTAAATCGAGATACGTTTCTACGGAAACGATAGGATTTTCTTTGGGGTTCCGAGTATCTCTTTACGGATGCATTATTCCTCCTTTACTGCATCCCTCGCTCCCTCACATTGACGAATTAACACACAATTTGCGTCCATATGAAATACTCTGGATTCCTTGCATTGTCCTTCTAAATCGAGATACGTTTCTACGGAAACGATAGGATTTCCTTTGGGGTTCCGAGTATCTCTTTTCCGATGCATTATTCCTCCTTTACTGCATCCCTCGCTCCCTCACATTGACGAATTAACACACAATTTGCGTCCATATGAAATACTCTGGATTCCCTGCATTGTCCTTCTAAATCAAGATACGTTTCTACGGAAACGACAGGATTTTCTTTGGGGTTCCGAGTATCTCTTTTCCGATGCATTATTCCTCCTTTACTGCATCCCTCGCTCCGTCACATTGACGAATTAACACACAATTTGCGTCCATATGAAATACTCTGGATTCCCTGCATTGTCCTTCTAAATCGAGATACGTTTCTACGGAAACGATAGGATTTTCTTTGGGGTTCCGCGTATCTCTTTTCCGATGCATTATTCCTCCTTTACTGCATCCCTCGCTTCCTCACATTGACGAATTAACACACAATTTGCGTCCATATGAAATACTCTGGATTCCCTGCATTGTCCTTCTAAATCGAGATACGTTTCTACGGAAACGATAGGATTTTCTTTGGGATAACGAGCATCTCTTTCCCGATGCATTATTCCTCCTTTACTGCATCCCTCGCTCCCTGACGTTGACGAATTAACACACAATTTGCGTCCATATGAAATACTCTGGATTCCCTGCATTGTCCTTGTAAATCGAGATACGTTTCTACGGAAACGATAGGATTTTCCTTGGGGTTCCAAGTATCTCTTTTCCGATGCATTATTCCTCCTTTACTGCATTCCTCGCTCCCTCACATTGACGATTTAACACACAATTTGCGTCCATATGATATACTCTGGATTCCCTGCATTGTCCTTGTAAATCGAGATACGTTTCTACGGAAACGATAGGATTTTCTTTCGGGTTCCGAGTATCTCTTTTCCGATGCATTATTCCTCCTTTACTGCATCCCTCGCTCCCTCACATTGACGAATTAACACACAATTTGCGTCCATATGAAATACTCTGGATTCCCTGCATTGTCCTTCTAAATCGGGATTCGGTTCTACGGAAACGACAGGATTTTCTTTGGGGTTCCGAGTATCTCTTTTCCGATGCATTATTCCTCCTTTACTGCATCCGTCGCTCCCTCACATTGCCGAATTAACACACAAATTGCGTCCATATGAAATACTCTGGGTTTCCTGCATTATCTCTCTCGATCGAGATACGTTTCTACGGAAACGATAGGATTTTCTTTTGGGAGTCGAGTATCCCTTTTCCGATGCATTATTCCTCCTTTACTGCATCCCTCGCTCCCTCACATTGACGAATTAACACACAATTTGCGTCCATATGAAATACTCATGATTCCCTGCATTGTCCTTCTAAATCGGGATTCGTTTCTATGGAAACGACAGGATTTCCTTTGGGGTTCCGAGTATCTCTTTTCCGATGCATTATTCCTCCTTTACTGCATCCCTCGCTCCGTCACATTGACGAATTAACACACAAATTGCGTCCATATGAAATACTCTGGGTTCCCTGCATTATCTTTCTAAATCGAGATACGTTTCTACGGAAACGATAGGATTTTCTTTTGGGAGTCGAGTATCTCTTTTCCGATGCATTATTCCTCCTTTACTGCATCCCTCGCTCCCTCACATTGACGAATTAACACACAATTTGCGTCCATATGAAATACTCTGGATTCCCTGCATTGTCCTTCTAAATCGAGATACGTTTCTACGGAAACGATAGGATTTTCTTAGGGGTTCCGCGTATCTCTTTTCCGATGCATTATTCCTCCTTTACTGCATCCCTCGCTCCCTCACATTGACGAATTAACACACAATTTGCGTCCATATGAAATACTCTGGATTCCCTGCATTGTCCTTCTAAATCGAGATACGTTTCTACGGAAACGATAGGATTTTCTTTGGGGTTCCGAGTATCTCTTTACGGATGCATTATTCCTCCTTTACTGCATCCCTCGCTCCCTCACATTGACGAATTAACACACAATTTGCGTCCATATGAAATACTCTGGGTTCCTTGCATTGTCCTTCTAAATCGAGATACGTTTCTACGGAAACGAAAGGATTTTCTTTGGGGTTCCGTGTATCTCTTTTCCGATGCATTATTCCTCCTTTACTGCATCCCTCGCTTCCTCACATTGACGAATTAACACACAATTTGCGTCCATATGAAATACTCTGGATTCGCTGCATTGTCCTTCTAAATCGAGATACGTCTCTACGGAAACGATAGGATTTTCTTTGGGGTACCGAGTATATCTTTTCCGATGCATTATTCCTCCTTTACTGCATCCCTCGCTCCCTCACATTGACCAATTAACACACAATTTGCGTCCATATGAAATACTCTGGATTCCCTGCATTTTCCTTGTAAATCGAGATACGTTTCTACGGAAACGATAGGATTTTCTTTGGGGTTCCGAGTATCTCTTTTCCGATGCATTATTCCTCCTTTACTGCATCCCTCGCTCCCTCACATTGACGAATTAACACACAGCTTGCGTCCATATGATATACTCAGGATTCCCTGCATTGTCCTTGTAAATCGAGATACGTTTCTACGGAAACGATAGGATTTTCTTTGGGGTTCCGAGTATCTCTTTTCCGATGCATTATTCCTCCTTTACTGCATCCCTCGCTCCCTCACATTGACGAATTAACACACAATTTGCGTCCATATGAAATACTCTGGATTCCCTGCATTGTCCTTCTAAATCGGGATTCGTTTCTACGGAAACGACAGGATTTTCTTTGGGGTCCCGAGTATCTCTTTTCCGATGCATTATTCCACCTTTACTGCATCCCTCGCTCCCTCACATTGCCGAAAAAACACACAAATTGCGTCCATATGAAATACTCTGGATTCCCTGCATTGTCCTTCTAAATCGTGATACGTTTCTACGGAAACGTTAGGACTTTCTTTGGGGTTCCGAGTATCTCTTTTCCGATGCATTATTCCTCCTTTACTGCATCCCTCGCTCCCTCACATTGACGAATTAACACACGATTTGCGTCCATATGAAATACTCTGGATTCCCTGCATTGTCCTTCTAAATCGGGATTCGGTTCTACGGAAACGACAGGATTTTCTTTGGGGTTCCGAGTATCTCTTTTCCGATGCATTATTCCTCCTTTACTGCATCCCTCGCTCCCTCACATTGACGAATTAACACACAAATTGCGTCCATATGACATACTCTGGGTTCCCTGCATTATCTTTCTAAATCGAGAGACGTTTCTACGGAAACGATAGGATTTTCTTTTGGGAGTCGAGTATCTCTTTTCCGATGCATTATTCCTCCTTTACTGCATCCCTCGCTCCCTCACATTGACGAATTAACACACAATTTGCGTCCATATGAAATACTCAGGATTCCCTGCATTGTCCTTCTAAATCGGGATTCGTTTCTACGGAAACGACAGGATTTTGTTTTGGGAGTCGAGTATCTCTTTTCCGATGCATTATTCCTCCTTTACTGCATCCCTCGCTCCCTCACATTGACGAATTAACACACAATTTGCGTCCATATGAAATACTCTGGATTCCCTGCATTGTCCTTCTAAATCGAGATACGTTTCTACGGAAACGATAAGATTTTCTTAGGGGTTCCGCGTATCTCTTTTCCGATGCATTATTCCTCCTTTACTGCATCCCTCGCTCCCTCACATTGACGAATTAACACACAATTTGCGTCCATATGAAATACTCTGGATTCCCTGCATTGTCCTTCTAAATCGAGATACGTTTCTACGGAAACGATAGGATTTTCTTTGGGGTTCCGAGTATCTCTTTACGGATGCATTATTCCTCCTTTACTGCATCCCTCGCTCCCTCACATTGACGAATTAACACACAATTTGCGTCCATATGAAATACTCTGGATTCCTTGCATTGTCCTTCTAAATCGAGATACGTTTCTACGGAAACGATAGGATTTTCTTTGGGGTTCCGAGTATCTCTTTTCCGATGCATTATTCCTCCTTTACTGCATCCCTCGCTCCCTCACATTGACGAATTAACACACAATTTGCGTCCATATGAAATACTCTGGATTCCCTGCATTGTCCTTCTAAATCAAGATACGTTTCTACGGAAACGACAGGATTTTCTTTGGGGTTCCGAGTGTCTCTTTTCCGATGCATTATTCCTCCTTTACTGCATCCCTCGCTCCGTCACATTGACGAATTAACACACAATTTGCGTCCATATGAAATACTCTGTATTCCCTGCATTGTCCTTCTAAATCGAGATACGTTTCTACGGAAACGATAGGATTTTCTTTGGGGTTCCGCGTATCTCTTTTCCGATGCATTATTCCTCCTTTACTGCATCCCTCGCTTCCTCACATTGACGAATTAACACACAATTTGCGTCCATATGAAATACTCTGGATTCCCTGCATTGTCCTTCTAAATCGAGATACGTTTCTACGGAAACGATAGGATTTTCTTTGGGATACCGAGTATCTCTTTCCCGATGCATTATTCCTCCTTTACTGCATCCCTCGCTCCCTGACGTTGACGAATTAACACACAATTTGCGTCCATATGAAATACTCTGGATTCCCTGCATTGTCCTTGTAAATCGAGATACGTTTCTATGGAAACGATAGGATTTTCCTTGGGGTTCCGAGTATCTCTTTTCCGATGCATTATTCCTCCTTTACTGCATCCCTCGCTCCCTCACATTGACGATTTAACACACAATTTGCGTCCATATGATATACTCTGGATTCCCTGCATTGTCCTTGTAAATCGAGATACGTTTCTACGGAAACGATAGGATTTTCTTTGGGTTCCGAGTATCTCTTGTCCGATGCATTATTCCTCCTTTACTGCATCCCTCGCTCCCTCACATTGACGAATTAACACACAATTTGCGTCCATATGAAATACTCTGGATTCCCTGCATTGTCCTTCTAAATCGGGATTCGTTTCTACGGAAACGACAGGATTTTCTTTGGGGTTCCGAGTATCTCTTTTCCGATGCATTATTCCTCCTTTACTGCATCCCTCGCTCCCTCACATTGCCGAATTAACACACAAATTGCGTCCATATGAAATACTCTGGGTTTCCTGCATTATCTTTCTAAATCGAGATACGTTTCTACGGAAACGAAAGGATTTTCTTTTGGGAGTCGAGTATCCCTTTTCCGATGCATTATTCCTCCTTTACTTCATCCCTCGCTCCCTCACATTGACGAATTAACACACAATTTGCGTCCATATGAAATACTCAGGATTCCCTGCATTGTCCTTCTAAATCGGGATTAGTTTCTACGGAAACGACAGGATTTTCTTTGGGGTTCCGAGTATCTCTTTTCCGATGCATTATTCCTCCTTTACTGCATCCCTCGCTCCCTCACATTGCCGAATTAACACACAAATTGCGTCCAAATGAAATACTCTGGGTTCCCTGCATTATCTTTCTAAATCGAGATACGTTTCTACGGAAACGATAGGATTTTCTTTTGGGAGTCGAGTATCCCTTTTCCGATGCATTATTCCTCCTTTACTGCATCCCTCGCTCCCTCACATTGACGAATTAACACACAATTTGCGTCCATATGAAATACTCTGGATTCCCTGCATTGTCCTTCTAAATCGAGATACGTTTCTACGGAAACGATAGGATTTTCTTAGGGGTTCCGCGTATCTCTTTTCCGATGCATTATTCCTCCTTTACTGCATCCCTCGCTCCCTCACATTGACGAATTAACACACAATTTGCGTCCATATGAAATACTCTGGATTCCCTGCATTGTCCTTCTAAATCGAGATACGTTTCTACGGAAACGATAGGATTTCCTTTGGGGTTCCGAGTATCTCTTTACGGATGCATTATTCCTCCTTTACTGCATCCCTCGCTCCCTCACATTGACGAATTAACACACAATTTGCGTCCATATGAAATACTCTGGATTCCTTGCATTGTCCTTCTAAATCGAGATACGTTTCTACGGAAACGAAAGGATTTTCTTTGTGGTTCCGTGTATCTCTTTTCCGATGCATTATTCCTCCTTTACTGCATCCCTCGCTTCCTCACATTGACGAATTAACACACAATTTGCGTGAATATGAAATACTCTGGATTCCCTGCATTGTCCTTCTAAATCGAGATACGTTTCTACGGAAACGATAGGATTTTCTTTGGGGTACCGAGTATATCTTTTCCGATGCATTATTCCTCCTTTACTGCATCCCTCGCTCCCTCACATTGACCAATTAACACACAATTTGCGTCCATATGAAATACTCTGGATTCCCTGCATTTTCCTTGTAAATCGAGATACGTTTCTACGGAAACGATAGGATTTTCTTTGGGGTTCCGAGTATCTCTTTTCCGATGCATTATTCCTCCTTTACTGCATCCCTCGCTCCCTCACATTGACGAATTAACACACAGCTTGCGTCCATATGATATACTCTGGATTCCCTGCATTGTCCTTGTAAATCGAGATACGTTTCTACGGAAACGATAGGATTTTCTTTGGGGTTCCGAGTATCTCTTTTCCGATGCATTATTCCTCCTTTACTGCATCCCTCGCTCCCTCACATTGACGAATTAACACACAATTTGCGTCCATATGAAATACTCTGGATTCCCTGCATTGTCCTTCTAAATCGGGATTCGTTTCTACGGAAACGACAGGATTTTCTTTGGGGTCGCGAGTATCTCTTTTCCGATGCATTATTCCTCCTTTACTGCATCCCTCGCTCCCTCACATTGCCGAATTAACACACAAATTGCGTCCATATGAAATACTCTGGATTCCCTGCATTGTCCTTCTAAATCGTGATACGTTTCTACGGAAACGTTAGGACTTTCTTTGGGGTTCCGAGTATCTCTTTTCCGATGCATTATTCCTCCTTTACTGCATCCCTCGCTCCCTCACATTGACGAATTAACACACGATTTGCGTCCATATGAAATACTCTGGATTCCCTGCATTGTCCTTCTAAATCGGGATTCGGTTCTACGGAAACGACAGGATTTTCTTTGGGGTTCCGAGTATCTCTTTTCCGATGCATTATTCCTCCTTTACTGCATCCCTCGCTCCCTCACATTGACGAATTAACACACAATTTGCGTCCATATGAAATACTCTGGATTCCCTGCATTGTCCTTGTAAATCGAGATACGTTTCTACGGAAACGATAGGATTTCCTTTGGGGTTCCGAGTATCTCTTTTCCGATGCATTATTCCTCCTTTACTGCATCCCTCGCTCCGTCACTTTGACGAATTAACACACAATTTGCGTCCATATGAAATACTCTGGATTCCCTGCATTGTCCTTCTAAATCGAGATACGTTTCTACGGAAACGATAGGATTTTCTTTGGGGTTCCGCGTATCTCTTTTCCGATGCATTATTCCTCCTTTACTGCATCCCTCGCTTCCTCACATTGACGAATTAACACACAATTTGCGTCCATATGAAATACTCTGGATTCCCTGCATTGTCCTTCTAAATCGAGATACGTTTCTACGGAAACGATAGGATTTTCTTTGGGGTACCGAGTATCTCTTTTCCGATGCATTATTCCTCCTTTACTGCATCCCTCGCTCCCTGACGTTGACGAATTAACACACAATTTGCGTCCATATGAAATACTCTGGGTTCCCTGCATTATCTTTCTAAATCGAGATACGTTTCTACGGAAACGATAGGATTTTCTTTTGGGAGTCGAGTATCCCTTTTCCGATGCATTATTCCTCCTTTACTGCATCCCTCGCTCCCTCACATTGACGAATTAACACACAATTTGCGTCCATATGAAATACTCAGGATTCCCTGCATTGACCTTCTAAATCGGGATTCGTTTCTACGGAAACGACAGGATTTTCTTTGGGGTTCCGAGTATCTCTTTTCCGATGCATTATTCCTCCTTTACTGCATCCCTCGCTCCCTCACATTGCCGAATTAACACACAAATTGCGTCCATATGAAATACTCTGGGTTCCCTGCATTATCTTTCTAAATCGAGATACGTTTCTACGGAAACGATAGGATTTTCTTTTGGGAGTCGAGTATCTCTTTTCCGATGAATTATTCCTCCTTTACTGCATCCCTCGCTCCCTCACATTGACGAATTAACACACAATTTGCGTCCATATGAAATACTCTGGATTCCCTGCATTATCCTTCGAAATCGAGATACGTTTCTACGGAAACGATAGGATTTTCTTAGGGGTTCCGAGTATCTCTTTTCCGATGCATTATTCATCCTTTACTGCATCCCTCGCTCCCTCACATTGACGAATTAACACACAATTTGCGTCCATATGAAATACTCTGGATTCCCTGCATTGTCCTTCTAAATCAAGATACGTTTCTACGGAAACGATAGGATTTTCTTTGGGGTTCCGAGTATCTCTTTTCCGATGCATTACTCCTCCTTTACTGCATTCCTCGCTCCCTCACATTGACGAATTAACACACAATTTGCGTCCATATGAAATACTCTGGATTCCCTGCATTGTCCATCTAAATCGAGATACGTTTCTACGGAAACGATAGGATTTTCTTTGGGGTTCCGTGTATCTCTTTTCAGATGCATTATTCCTCCTTTACTGCATCCCTCGCTTCATCACATTGACGAATTAACACACAATTTGCGTCCATATGAAATACTCTGGATTCCCTGCATTGTCCTTCTAAATCGAGATACGTTTCTACGGAAACGATAGGATTTTCTTTGGGGTACCGAGTATCTCTTTTCCGATGCATTATTCCTCCTTTACTGCATCCCTCGCTCCGTCACATTGACCAATTAACACACAATTTGCGTCCATATGAAATACTCTGGATTCCCTGCATTTTCCTTGTAAATCGAGATACGTTTCTACGGAAACGATAGGATTTTCTTTGGGGTTCCGAGTATCTCTTTTCCGATGCATTATTCCTCCTTTACTGCATCCCTCGCTCCCTCACATTGACGAATTAACACACAATTTGCGTACATATGATATACTCTGGATTCCCTGCATTGTCCTTGTAAATCGAGATACGTTTCTACGGAAACGATAGGATTTTCTTTGGGGTTCCGAGTATCTCTTTTCCGATGCATTATTCCTCCTTTACTGCATCCCTCGCTCCCTCACATTGTCGAATTAACACACAATTTGCGTCCAAATGAAATACTCTGGATTCCCTGCATTGTCCTTGTAAATCGAGATACGTTTCTACGGAAACGATAGGATTTTCTTTGGGGTTCCGAGTATCTCTTTTCCGATGCATTATTCCTCCTTTACTGCATCCCTCGCTCCCTCACATTGCCGAATTAACACACAAATTGCGTCCATATGAAATACTGTGGGTTCCCTGCATTATCTTTCTAAATCGAGATACGTTTCTACGGAAACGATAGGATTTTCTTTTGGGAGTCGAGTATCCCTTTTCCGATGCATTATTCCTCCTTTACTGCATCCCTCGCTCCCTCACATTGACGAATTAACACACAATTTGCGTCCATATGAAATACTCTGGATTCCCTGCATTGTCCTTCTAAATCGAGATACGTTTCTACGGAAACGATAGGATTTTCTTTGGGGTTCCGAGTATCTCTTTTCCGATGCATTATTCCTCCATTACTGCATCCCTCGCTCCCTCACATTGACGAATTAACACACAATTTGCGTCCATATGAAATACACTGTATTCCCTGCATTGTCCTTCTAAATCAAGATACGTTTCTACGGAAACGATAGGATTTTCTTTGGGGTTCAGAATATCTCTTTTCCGATGCATTATTCCCCCTTTACTGCATCCCTCGCTCCCTCACATTGACGAATTAACACAATTTGCGTCCATATGAAATACTCAGGATTCCCTGCATTGTCCTTCTAAATCGAGATACGTTTCTACAGAAACGATAGGATTTTCTTTGGGGTTCCGCGTATCTCTTTTCCGATGCATTATTCCTCCTTTACTGCATCCCTCGCTTCCTCACATTGACGAATTAACACACAATTTGCGTCCATATGAAATACTCAGGATTCCCTGCATTGTCCTTTTAATCGAGATACGTTTCTACGGAAACGATAAGATTTTCTTTGGGGTTCCGAGTATCTCTTTTCCGATGCATTGTTCCTCCTTTACTGTATCCCTCGCTCCCTGACATTGACGAATTAACACACAATTTGCGTCTACATGAAATACACTGGATTCCCTGCATTGTCCTCCTAAATCGAAATACGTTTCTACGGAAACGATAGGATTTTCTTTGGGGTTCCGAGTATCTCTTTTCCGATGCATTATTCCTCCTTTACTGTATCCCTCGCTCCCTCACATTGACGAATTAACACACAATTTGCGTCCATATGAAATACTCAGGATTCCCTGCATTGTCCTTCTAAATCGTGATACGTTTTTACGGAAACGATAGGATTTTCTTTGAGGTTCCGAGTATCTCTTTTCCGATGCATTATTCCTCCTTTACTGCATCCCTCGCTCCCTCACATTGACGAATTAACACACAATTTGCGTCCATATGAAATACTCAGGATTCCCTGCATTGTCCTTCTAAATCGAGATACGTTTCTACGGAAACGATAGGATTTTCTTTGAGGTTCCGAGTATCTCTTTTCCGATGCATTATTCCTCCTTTACTGCATCCCTCGCTAACTCGCATTGACGAATTAACACACAATTTGCGTCCATATGAATTACTCTGGATTCCCTGCATTGTCCTTCTAAATCGAGATACGTTTTATACGGAAACGATAGGATTTTCTTTGGGGTTCCGAGTATCTCTTTTCCGATGCATTATTCCTCCTTTACTGCGTCCTTCGCTCCCTCCCATTGACGAATTAACACACAATTTGCGTCCATATGAAATACTCTGGATTCCCTTGCATTGTCCTTCTAAATCGGGATTCGTTACTACGAAAACGACAGGATTTTCTTTGGGGTTCCGAGTATCTCTTTTCCGATGCATTATTCCTCCTTTACTGCATACCTCGCTCCCTCACATTGCCGAATTAACACACAAATTGCGTCCATATGAAATACTCTGGGTTCCCTGCATTATATATCTAAATCGAGATACGTTTCTACGGAAACGATAGGATTTTCTTTTGGGAGTCAAGTATCTCTTTTCCGATGCATTATTCCTCCTTTACTGCATCCCTCGCTCCCTCACATTGACGAATTAACACACAATTTACGTCCATATGAAATACTCTGGATTCCCTGCATTGTCCTTCTAAATCAAGAAACGTTTCCACGGAAACGATAGGATTTTCTTTGGGGTTCCGAGTATCTCTTTTCCGATGCATTATTCCTCCTTTACTGCATCCCTCGCTCCCTGACATTGACGAATTAACACACAATTTGCGTCCATATGAAATACTCTGGATTCCCTGCATTGTCCTTCTAAATCGAGATACGTTTCTACGGAAACGATAGGATTTTCTTTGGGGTTCCGCGTATCTCTTTTCCGATGCATTATTCCTCCTTTACTGCATCCCTCGCTTCCTCACATTGACGAATTAACACACAATTTGCGTCCATATGAAATACTCTGGATTCCCTCCATTGTCCTTCTAAATCGAGATACGTTTCTACGGAAACGATACGATTTTCTTTGGGGTACCGAGTATCTCTTTTCCGATGCATTATTCCTCCTTTACTGCATCCCTCGCTCCCTGACGTTGACGAATTAACACACAATTTGCGTCCATATGAAATACTCTGGATTCCCTGCATTGTCCTTGTAAATCGAGATACGTTTCTACGGAAACGATAGGATTTTCTTTGGGGTTCCGAGTATCTCTTTTCCGATGCATTATTCCTCCTTTACTGCATCCCTCGCTCCCTCACATTGACGATTTAACACACAATTTGCGTCCATATGATATACTCTGGATTCCCTGCATTGTCCTTCTAAATCGGGATTCGGTTCTACGGAAACGACAGGATTTTCTTTGGGGTTCCGAGTATCTCTTTTCCGATGCATTATTCCTCCTTTACTGCATCCCTCGCTCCCTCACATTGACGAATTAACACACAAATTGCGTCCATATGAAATACTCTGGGTTCCCTGCATTATCTTTCTAAATCGAGAGACGTTTCTACGGAAACGATAGGATTTTCTTTTGGGAGTCGAGAATCTCTTTTCCGATGCATTATTCCTCCTTTACTGCATCCCTCGCTCCCTCACATTGACGAATTAACACACAATTTGCGTCCAAATGAAATACTCTGGATTTCCTGCATTGCCCTTCTAAACCGTGATACGTTTCTACGGAAACGATAGGATTTTCTTTGGGGTTCCGAGTATCTCTTTTCCGATGCATTATTCCTCCTTTACTGCATTCCTCGCTCCGTCACATTGACGAATTAACACACAATTTGCGTCCATATGAAATACTCTGGATTCCCTGCATTGTCCTTCTAAATCAAGATACGTTTCTACGGAAACGATAGGATTTTCTTTGGGGTTCCGAGTATCTCTTTTCCGATGCATTACTCCTCCTTTACTGCATCCCTCGCTCCGTCACATTGACAAATTAACACACAATTTGCGTCCATATGAAATACTCTGGATTCCCTGCATTGTCCATCTAAATCGAGATACGTTTCTACGGAAACGATAGGATTTTCTTTGGGGTTCCGTGTATCTCTTTTCCGATGCATTATTCCTCCTTTACTGCATCCCTCGCTTCCTCACATTGACGAATTAACACACAATTTGCGTCCATATGAAATACTCTGGATTCCCTGCATTGACCTTCTAAATCGAGATACGTTTCTCCGGAAACGATAGGATTTTCTTTGGGGTACCGAGTATCTCTTTTCGTATGCATTATTCCTCCTTTACTGCATCCCTCGCTCCCTCACATTGACCAATTAACACACAATTTGCGTCCATATGAAATACTCTGGATTCCCTGCATTGTCCTTCTAAATCCAGATACGTTTCTACGGAAACGATAGGATTTTCTTTGGGGTACCGAGTATCTCTTTTCCGATGCATTATTCCTCCTTTACTGCATCCCTCGCTCCGTCACATTGACCAATTAACACACAATTTGCGTCCATATGAAATACTCTGGATTCCCTGCATTGTCCTTCTAAATCGAGATACGTTTTTACGGAAACGATAGGATTTTCTTTGAGGTTCCGAGTATCTCTTTTCCGATGCATTATTCCTCCTTTACTGCATCCCTCGCTAACTCACATTGACGAATTAACACACAATTTGCGTCCATATGAATTACTCTGGATTCAATGGATTGTCCTTCTAAATCGAGATACGTTTCTACGGAAACGATAGGATTTTCTTTGGGGTTCCGAGTATCTCTTTTCCGATGCATTATTCCTCCTTTACTGCGTCCCTCGCTCCCTCCCATTGACGAATTAACACACAATTTGCGTCCATATGAAATACTCTGGATTCCCTTGCATTGTCCTTCTAAATCGGGATTCGTTACTACGAAAACGACAGGATTTTCTTTGGGGTTCCGAGTATCTCTTTTCCGATGCATTATTCCTCCTTTACTGCATCCCTCGCTCCCTCACATTGCCGAATTAACACACAAATTGCGTCCATATGAAATACTCTGGGTTCCCTGCATTATATTTCTAAATCGAGATACGTTTCTACGGAAACGATAGGATTTTCTTTTGGGAGTCAAGTATCTCTTTTCCGATGCATTATTCCTCCTTTACTGCATCCCTCGCTCCCTCACATTGACGAATTAACACACAATTTACGTCCATATGAAATACTCTGGATTCCCTGCATTGTCCTTCTAAATCAAGAAACGTTTCTACGGAAACGATAGGATTTTCTTTTGGGAGTCGAGTATCTCTTTTCCGATGCATTATTCCTCCTTTACTGCATCCCTCGCTCCCTCACATTGACGAATTAACACACAATTTGCGTCCAAATGAAATACTCTGGATTTCCTGCATTGCCCTTCTAAATCGTGATACGTTTCTACGGAAACGATAGGATTTTCTTTGGGGTTCCGAGTATCTCTTTTCCGATGCATTATTCCTCCTTTACTGCATTCCTCGCTCCGTCACATTGACGAATTAACACACAATTTGCGTCCATATGAAATACTCTGGATTCCCTGCATTGTCCTTCTAAATCAAGATACGTTTCTACGGAAACAATAGGATTTTCTTTGGGGTTCCGAGTATCTCTTTTCCGATGCATTACTCCTCCTTTACTGCATCCCTCGCTCCGTCACATTGACAAATTAACACACAATTTGCGTCCATATGAAATACTCTGGATTCCCTGCATTGTCCATCTAAATCGAGATACGTTTCTACGGAAACGATAGGATTTTCCTTGGGGTTCCGTGTATCTCTTTTCCGATGCATTATTCCTCCTTTACTGCATCCCTCGCTTCCTCACATTGACGAATTAACACACAATTTGCGTCCATATAAAATACTCTGGATTCCCTGCATTGTCCTTCTAAATCGAGATACGTTTCTACGGAAACGATAGGATTTTCTTTGGGGTACCGAGTATCTCTTTTCGTATGCATTATTCCTCCTTTACTGCATCCCTCGCTCCCTCACATTGACCAATTAACACACAATTTGCGTCCATATGCAATCCTCTGGGTTCCCTGCATTATCTTTCTAAATCGAGAGACGTTTCTACGGAAACGATAGGATTTTCTTTTGGGAGTCGAGTATCTCTTTTCCGATGCATTATTCCTCCTGTACTGCATCCCTCGCTCCCTCACATTGACGAATTAGCACACAATTTGCGTCCATATGAAATACTCTGGATTTCCTGCATTGTCCTTCTAAATCGTGATACGTTTCTACGGAAACGATAGGATTTTCTTTGGGGTTCCGAGTATCTCTTTTCCGATGCATTATTCCTCCTTTACTGCATCCCTCGCTCCCTCACATTGACGAATTAACACACAATTTGCGTCCATATGAAATACTCTGGATTCCCTGCATTGTCCTTCTAAATCGAGATACGTTTCTACGGAAACGATAGGAATTTCTTTGGGGTTCCGCGTATCTCTTTTCCGATGCATTATTCCTCCTTTACTGCATCCCTCGCTTCCTCACATTGACGAATTAACACACAATTTGCGTCCATATGAAATACTCAGGATTCCCTGCATTGTCCTTTTAATCGAGATACGTTTCTACGGAAACGATACGATTTCCTTTGGGGTACCGAGTATCTCTTTTCCGATGCATTATTCCTCCTTTACTGCATCCCTCGCTCCCTGACGTTGACGAATTAACACACAATTTGCGTCCATATGAAATACTCTGGATTCCCTGCATTGTCCTTGTAAATCGAGATACGTTTCTACGGAAACGATACGATTTTCTTTGGGGTTCCGAGTATCTCTTTTCCGATGCATTATTCCTCCTTTACTGCATCCCTCGCTCCCTCACATTGACGAATTAACACACAATTTGCGTCCATAAGAAATACTCTGGATTCCCTGCACTGTCCTTCTAAATCGAGATACGTTTCTACGGAAACGATAGGATTTTCTTTGGGGTTCCGCGTATCTCTTTTCCGATGCATTATTCCTGCTTTACTGCATCCCTCGCTTCCTCACATTGACGAATTAACACACAATTTGCGTCCATATGAAATACTCTGGATTCCCTGCATTGTCCTTCTAAATCGAGATACGTTTCTACGGAAACGATAGGATTTTCTTTGGGGTACCGAGTATCTCTTTTCCGATGCATTATTCCTCCTTTACTGCATCCCTCGCTCCCTCACATTGACGAATTAACACACAATTTGTGTCCATATGAAATACTCTGGATTCCCTGCATTGTCCTTCTAAATCAAGATACGTTTCTACGGAAACGATAGGATTTTCTTTGGGGTTCCGAGTATCTCTTTTCCGATGCATTACTCCTCCTTTACTGCATCCCTCGGTCCCTCACATTGACGAATTAACACACAATTTGCGTCCATATGAAATACTCTGGATTCCCTGCATTGTCCATCTAAATCGAGATACGTTTCTACGGAAACGATAGGATTTTCTTTGGGGTTCCGTGTATCTCTTTTCCGATCCATTATTCCTCCTTTACTGCATCCCTCGCTTCATCACATTGACGAATTAACACACAATTTGCGTCCATATGAAATACTCTGGATTCCCTGCATTGTCCTTCTAAATCGAGAGACGTTTCTACGGAAACGATAGGATTTTCTTTGGGGTACCGAGTATCTCTTTTCCGATGCATTATTCCTCCTTTACTGCATCCCTCGCTCCGTCACATTGACCAATTAACACACAATTTGCGTCCATATGAAATACTCTGGATTCCCTGCATTTTCCTTGTAAATCGAGATACGTTTCTACGGAAACAATAGGATTTTCTTTGGGGTTCCGTGTATCTCTTTTCCGATGCATTATTCCTCCTTTACTGCATCCCTCGCTCCCTCACATTGACGAATTAACACACAATTTGCGTACATATGATATACTCTGGATTCCCTGCATTGTCCTTGTAAATCGAGATACGTTTCTACGGAAACGATAGGATTTTCTTTGGGGTTCCGAGTATCTCTTTTCCGATGCATTATTCCTCCTTTACTGCATCCCTCGCTCCCTCACATTGTCGAATTAACACACAATTTGCGTCCATATGAAATACTCTGGATTCCCTGCATTGTCCTTCTAAATCGGGATTCGTTTCTACGGAAACGACAGGATTTTCTTTGGGGTCCCGAGTATCTCTTTTCCGATGCATTATTCCTCCTTTACTGCATCCCTCGCTCCCTCACATTGCCGAATTAACACACAAATTGCGTCCATATGAAATACTCTGGGTTCCCTGCATTATCTTTCTAAATCGAGATACGTTTCTACGGAAACGATAGGATTTTCTTTTGGGAGTCGAGTATCCCTTTTCCGATGCATTATTCCTCCTTTACTGCATCCCTCGCTCCCTCACATTGACGAATTAACACACAATTTGCGTCCATATGAAATACTCTGGATTCCCTGCATTGTCCTTCTAAATCGAGATACGTTTCTACGGAAACGATAGGATTTTCTTTGGGGTTCCGAGTATCTCTTTTCCGATGCATTATTTCTCCTTTACTGCATCCCTCGCTCCCTCACATTGACGAATTAACACACAATTTGCGTCCATATGAAATACTCTGTATTCCCTGCATTGTCCTTCTAAATCAAGATACGTTTCTACGGAAACGATAGGATTTTCTTTGGGGTTCAGAGTATCTCTTTTCCGATGCATTATTCCCCCTTTACTGCATCCCTCGCTCCCTCACATTGACGAATTAACACACAATTTGCGTCCATATGAAATAATCAGGATTCCCTGCATTGTCCTTCTAAATCGAGATACGTTTCTACAGAAACGATAGGATTTTCTTTGGGGTTCCGCGTATCTCTTTTCCGATGCATTATTCCTCCTTTACTGCATCCCTCGCTTCCTCACATTGACGAATTAACACACAATTTGCGTCCATATGAAATACTCAGGATTCCCTGCATTGTCCTTTTAATCGAGATACGTTTCTACGGAAACGATAAGATTTTCTTTGGGGTTCCGAGTATCTCTTTTCCGATGCATTATTCCTCCTTTACTGTATCCCTCGCTCCCTGACATTGACGAATTAACACACAATTTGCGTCTACATGAAATACACTGGATTCCCTGCATTGTCCTCCTAAATCGAAATACGTTTCTACGGAAACGATAGGATTTTCTTTGGGGTTCCGAGTATCTCTTTTCCGATGCATTATTCCTCCTTTACTGTATCCCTCGCTCCCTCACATTGACGAATTAACACACAATTTGCGTCCATATGAAATACTCAGGATTCCCTGCATTGTCCTTCTAAATCGAGATACGTTTTTACGGAAACGATAGGATTTTCTTTGAGGTTCCGAGTATCTCTTTTCCGATGCATTATTCCTCCTTTACTGCATCTCTCGCTCCCTCACATTGACGAATTAACACACAATTTGCGTCCATATGAAATACTCTGGATTCCCTGCATTGTCCTTCTAAATCAAGATACGTTTCTACGGAAACGATAGGATTTTCTTTGGGGTTCCGAGTATCTCTTTTCCGATGCATTATTCCTCCTTTACTGCATCCCTCGCTCCGTCACATTGACGAATTAACACACAATTTGCGTCCATATGAAATACTCTGGATTCCCTGCATTGTCCTTCTAAATCGAGATACGTTTCTACGGAAACGATAGGATTTTCTTTGGGGTTCCGAGTATCTCTTTTCCGATGCATTATTCCTCCTTTACTGCATCCCTCGCTTCCTCACATTGACGAATTAACACACAATTTGCGTCCATATGAAATACTCAGGATTCCCTGCATTGTCCTTTTAATCGAGATACGTTTCTACGGAAACGATACGATTTTCTTTGGGGTACCGAGTATCTCTTTTCCGATGCATTATTCCTCCTTTACTGCATCCCTCGCTCCCTGACGTTGACGAATTAACACACAATTTGCGTCCATATGAAATACTCTGGATTCCCTGCATTGTCCTTGTAAATCGAGATACGTTTCTACGGAAACGATAGGATTTTCTTTGGGGTTCCGAGTATCTCTTTTCCGATGCATTATTCCTCCTTTACTGCATCCCTCGCTCCCTCACATTGACGAATTAACACACAATTTGCGTCCATAAGAAATACTCTGGATTCCCTGCACTGTCCTTCTAAATCGAGATACGTTTCTACGGAAACGATAGGATTTTCTTTGGGGTTCCGCGTATCTCTTTTCCGATGCATTATTCCTGCTTTACTGCATCCCTCGCTTCCTCACATTGACGAATTAACACACAATTTGCGTCCATATGAAATACTCTGGATTCCCTGCATTGTCCTTCTAAATCGAGATACGTTTCTACGGAAACGATAGGATTTTCTTTGGGGTACCGAGTATCTCTTTTCCGATGCATTATTCCTCCTTTACTGCATCCCTCGCTCCCTGACGTTGACGAATTAACACACAATTTGCGTCCATATGAAATACTCTGGATTCCCTGCATTATCTTTCTAAATCGAGATTCGTTTCTACGGAAACGATAGGATTTTCTTTTGGGAGTCGAGTATCCCTTTTCCGATGCATTATTCCTCCTTTACTGCATCCCTCGCTCCCTCACATTGACGAATTAACACACAATTTGCGTCCATATGAAATACTCAGGATTCCCTGCATTGACCTTCTAAATCGGGATTCGTTTCTACGGAAACGACAGGATTTTCTTTGGGGTTCCGAGTATCTCTTTTCCGATGCATTATTCCTCCTTTACTGCATCCCTCGCTCCCTCACATTGCCGAATTAACACACAAATTGCGTCCATATGAAATACTCTGGGTTCCCTGCATTATCTTTCTAAATCGAGATACGTTTCTACGGAAACGACAGGATTTTCTTTTGGGAGTCGAGTATCTCTTTTCCGATGAATTATTCCTCCTTTACTGCATCCCTCGCTCCCTCACATTGACGAATTAACACACAATTTGCGTCCATATGAAATACTCTGGATTCCCTGCATTATCCTTCGAAATCGAGATACGTTTCTACGGAAACGATAGGATTTTCTTTGGTGTTCCGAGTATCTCTTTTCCGATGCATTATTCCTCCTTTACTGCATCCCTCGCTCCCTCACATTGACGAATTAACACACAATTTACGTCCATATGAAATACTCTGGATTCCCTGCATTGTCCTTCTAAATCAAGATACGTTTCTACGGAAACGATAGGATTTTCTTTGGGGTTCCGAGTATCTCTTTTCCGATGCATTACTCCTCCTTTACTGCATCCCTCGCTCCCTCACATTGACGAATTAACACGCAATTTGCGTCCATATGAAATACTCTGGATTCCCTGCATTGTCCATCTAAATCGAGATACGTTTCTACGGAAACGATAGGATTTTCTTTGGGGTTCCGTGTATCTCTTTTCCGATCCATTATTCCTCCTTTACTGCATCCCTCGCTTCATCACATTGACGAATTAACACACAATTTGCGTCCATATGAAATACTCAGGATTCCCTGCATTGTCCTTCTAAATCGAGAGACGTTTCTACGGAAACGATAGGATTTTCTTTGGGGTACCGAGTATCTCTTTTCCGATGCATTATTCCTCCTTTACTGCATCCCTCGCTCCGTCACATTGACCAATTAACACACAATTTGCGTCCATATGAAATACTCTGGATTCCCTGCATTTTCCTTGTAAATCGAGATACGTTTCTACGGAAACGATAGGATTTTCTTTGGGGTTCCGTGTATCTCTTTTCCGATGCATTATTCCTCCTTTACTGCATCCCTCGCTCCCTCACATTGACGAATTAACACACAATTTGCGTACATATGATATACTCTGGATTCCCTGCATTGTCCTTGTAAATCGAGATACGTTTCTACGGAAACGATAGGATTTTCTTTGGGGTTCCGAGTATCTCTTTTCCGATGCATTATTCCTCCTTTACTGCATCCCTCGCTCCCTCACATTGTCGAATTAACACACAATTTGCGTCCATATGAAATACTCTGGATTCCCTGCATTGTCCTTCTAAATCGGGATTCGTTTCTACGGAAACGACAGGATTTTCTTTGGGGCACCGAGTATCTCTTTTACGATGCATTATTCCTCCTTTACTGCATCCCTCGCTCCCTCACATTGCCGAATTAACACACAAATTGCGTCCATATGAAATACTCTGGGTTCCCTGCATTATCTTTCTAAATCGAGATACGTTTCTACGGAAACGATAGGATTTTCTTTTGGGAGTCGAGTATCCCTTTTCCGATGCATTATTCCTCCTTTACTGTATCCCTCGCTCCCTCACATTGACGAATTAACACACAATTTGCGTCCATATGAAATACTCTGGATTCCCTGCATTGTCCTTCTAAATCGAGATACGTTTCTACGGAAACGATAGGATTTTCTTTGGGGTTCCGAGTATCTCTTTTCCGATGCATTATTCCTCCTTTACTGCATCCCTCGCTCCCTCACATTGACGAATTAACACACAATTTGCGTCCATATGAAATACTCTGTATTCCCTGCATTGTCCTTCTAAATCAAGATACGTTTCTACGGAAACGATAGGATTTTCTTTGGGGTTCAGAGTATCTCTTTTCCGATGCATTATTCCCCCTTTACTGCATCCCTCGCTCCCTCACATTGACGAATTAACACACAATTTGCGTCCATATGAAATACTCAGGATTCCCTGCATTGTCCTTCTAAATCGAGATACGTTTCTACAGAAACGATAGGATTTTCTTTGGGGTTCCGCGTATCTCTTTTCCGATGCATTATTCCTCCTTTACTGCATCCCTCGCTTCCTCACATTGACGAATTAACACACAATTTGCGTCCATATGAAATACTCAGTATTCCCTGCATTGTCCTTTTAATCGAGATACGTTTCTACGGAAACGATAAGATTTTCTTTGGGGTTCCGAGTATCTCTTTTCCGATGCATTGTTCCTCGTTTACTGTATCCCTCGCTCCCTGACATTGACGAATTAACACACAATTTGCGTCTACATGAAATACACTGGATTCCCTGCATTGTCCTGCTAAATCGAAATACGTTTCTACGGAAACGATAGGATTTTCTTTGGGGTTCCGAGTATCTCTTTTCCGATGCATTATTCCTCCTTTACTGTATCCCTCGCTCCCTCACATTGACGAATTAACACACAATTTGCGTCCATATGAAATACTCAGGATTCCCTGCATTGTCCTTCTAAATCGAGATACGTTTTTACGGAAACGATAGGATTTTCTTTGAGGTTCCGAGTATCTCTTTTCCGATGCATTATTCCTCCTTTACTGCATCCCTCGCTCCCTCACATTGACGAATTAACACACAATTTGCGTCCATATGAAATACTCAGGATTCCCTGCATTGTCCTTCTAAATCGAGATACGTTTCTACAGAAACGATAGGATTTTCTTTGAGGTTCCGAGTATCTCTTTTCCGATGCATTATTCCTCCTTTACTGCATCCCTCGCTAACTCACATTGACGAATTAACACACAATTTGCGTCCATATGAATTACTCTGGATTCCCTGCATTGTCCTTCTAAATCGAGATACGTTTCTACGGAAACGATAGGATTTTCTTTGGGGTTCCGAGTATCTCTTTTCCGATGCATTATTCCTCCTTTACTGCGTCCCTCGCTCCCTCCCATTGACGAATTAACACACAATTTGCGTCCATATGAAATACTCTGGATTCCCTTGCATTGTCCTTCTAAATCGGGATTCGTTACTACGAAAACGACAGGATTTTCTTTGGGGTTCCGAGTATCTCTTTTCCGATGCATTATTCCTCCTTTACTGCATCCCTCGCTCCCTCACATTGCCGAATTAACACACAAATTGCGTCCATATTAAATACTCTGGGTTCCCTGCATTATATTTCTAAATCGAGATACGTTTCTACGGAAACGATAGGATTTTCTTTTGGGAGTCAAGTATCTCTTTTCCGATGCATTATTCCTCCTTTACTGCATCCCTCGCTCCCTCACATTGACGAATTAACACACAATTTACGTCCATATGAAATACTCTGGATTCCCTGCATTGTCCTTCTAAATCAAGAAACGTTTCTACGGAAACGATAGGATTTTCTTTGGGGTTCCGAGTATCTCTTTTCCGATGCATTATTCCTCCTTTACTGCATCCCTCGCTCCCTGACATTGACGAATTAACACACAATTTGCGTCCATATGAAATACTCTGGATTCCCTGCATTGTCCTTCTAAATCGAGATACGTTTCTACGGAAACGATAGGATTTTCTTTGGGGTTCCGCGTATCTCTTTTCCGATGCATTATTCCTCCTTTACTGCATCCCTCGCTTCCTCACATTGACGAATTAACACACAATTTGCGTCCATATGAAATACTCTGGATTCCCTCCATTGTCCTTCTAAATCGAGATACGTTTCTACGGAAACGATACGATTTTCTTTGGGGTACCGAGTATCTCTTTTCCGATGCATTATTCCTCCTTTACTGCATCCCTCGCTCCGTCACATTGACGAATTAACACACAATTTGCGTCCATATGAAATACTCTGGATTCCCTGCATTGTCCTTGTAAATCGAGATACGTTTCTACGGAAACAATAGGATTTTCTTTGGGGTTCCGAGTATCTCTTTTCCGATGCATTATTCCTCCTTTACTGCATCCCTCGCTCCCTCACATTGACGATTTAACACACAATTTGCGTCCATATGATATACTCTGGATTCCCTGCATTGTCCTTCTAAATCGGGATTCGGTTCTACGGAAACGACAGGATTTTCTTTGGGGTTCCGAGTATCTCTTTTCCGATGCATTATTCCTCCTTTACTGCATCCCTCGCTCCCTCACATTGACGAATTAACACACAAATTGCGTCCATATGAAATACTCTGGGTTCCCTGCATTATCTTTCTAAATCGAGAGACGTTTCTACGGAAACGATAGGATTTTCTTTTGGGAGTCGAGTATCTCTTTCCCTATGCATTATTCCTCCTTTACTGCATCCCTCGCTCCCTCACATTGACGAAATAACACACAATTTGCGTCCAAATGAAATACTCTGGATTTCCTGCATTGCCCTTCTAAATCGTGATACGTTTCTACGGAAACGATAGGATTTTCTTTGGGGTTCCGAGTATCTCTTTTCCGATGCATTATTCCTCCTTTACTGCATTCCTCGCTCCCTCACATTGACGAATTAACACACAATTTGCGTCCATATGAAATACTCTGGATTCCCTGCATTGTCCTTCTAAATCAAGATACGTTTCTACGGAAACGATAGGATTTTCTTTGGGGTTCCGAGTATCTCTTTTCCGATGCATTACTCCTCCTTTACTGCATCCCTCGCTCCGTCACATTGACAAATTAACACACAATTTGCGTCCATATGAAATACTCTGGATTCCCTGCATTGTCCATCTAAATCGAGATACGTTTCTACGGAAACGATAGGATTTTCTTTGGGGTTCCGTGTATCTCTTTTCCGATGCATTATTCCTCCTTTACTGCATCTCTCGCTTCCTCACATTGACGAATTAACACACAATTTGCGTCCATATGAAATACTCTGGATTCCCTGCATTGTCCTTCTAAATCGAGATACGTTTCTACGGAAACGAAAGGATTTTCTTTGGGGTACCGAGTATCTCTTTTCGTATGCATTATTCCTCCTTTACTGCATCCCTCGCTCCCTCACATTGACCAATTAACACACAATTTGCGTCCATATGAAATACTCTGGGTTCCCTGCATTATCTTTCTAAATCGAGAGACGTTTCTACGGAAACGATAGGATTTTCTTTTGGGAGTCGAGTATCTCTTTTCCGATGCATTATTCCTCCTGTACTGCATCCCTCGCTCCCTCACATTGACGAATTAGCACACAATTTGCGTCCATATGAAATACTCTGGATCTCCTGCATTGTCCTTCTAAATCGTGAAACGTTTCTACGGAAACGATAGGATTTTCTTTGGGGTTCCGAGTATCTCTTTTCCGATGCATTATTCCTCCTTTACTGCATCCCTCGCTCCCTCACATTGACGAATTAACACACAATTTGCGTCCATATGAAATACTCTGGATTCCCTGCATTGTCCTTCTAAATCAAGATACGTTTCTACGGAAACGATAGGATTTTCTTTGGGGTTCCGAGTATCTCTTTTCCGATGCATTATTCCTCCTTTACTGCATCCCTCGCTCCGTCACATTGACGAATTAACACACAATTTGCGTCCATATGAAATACTCTGGATTCCCTGCATTGTCCTTCTAAATCGAGATACGTTTCTACGGAAACGATAGGATTTTCTTTGGGGTTCCGCGTATCTCTTTTCCGATGCATTATTCCTCCTTTACTGCATCCCTCGCTTCCTCACATTGACGAATTAACACACAATTTGCGTCCATATGAAATACTCAGGATTCCCTGCATTGTCCTTTTAATCGAGATACGTTTCTACGGAAACGATACGATTTTCTTTGGGGTACCGAGTATCTCTTTTACGATGCATTATTCCTCCTTTACTGCATCCCTCGCTCCCTGACGTTGACGAATTAACACACAATTTGCGTCCATATGAAATACTCTGGATTCCCTGCATTGTCCTTGTAAATCGAGATACGTTTCTACGGAAACGATAGGATTTTCTTTGGGGTTCCGAGTATCTCTTTTCCGATGCATTATTCCTCCTTTACTGCATCCCTCGCTCCCTCACATTGACGATTTAACACACAATTTGCGTCCATATGATATACTCTGGATTCCCTGCATTGTCCTTGTAAATCGAGATACGTTTCTACGGAAACGATAGGATTTTCTTTGGGGTTCCGAGTATCTCTTTTCCGATGCATTATTCCTCCTTTACTGCATCCCTCGCTTCCTCACATTGACGAATTAACACACAATTTGCGTCCATATGAAATACTCTGGATTCCCTGCATTGTCCTTCTAAATCGGGATTCGTTTCTACGGAAACGACAGGATTTTCTTTGGGGTTACGAGTATCTCTTTTCCGATGCATTATTCCTCCTTTACTGCATCCCTCGCTCCCTCACATTGCCGAATTAACACACAAATTGCGTCCATATGAAATACTCTGGGTTCCCTGCATTATCTTTCTAAATCGAGATACGTTTCTACGGAAACGATAGGATTATCTTTTGGGAGTCGAGTATCCCTTTTCCGATGCATTATTCCTCCTTTACTGCATCCCTCGCTCCCTCACATTGACGAATTAACACACAATTTGCGTCCATATGAAATACTCTGGATTCCCTGCATTGTCCTTCTAAATCGAGATATGTTTCTACGGAAACGATAGGATTTTCTTTGGGGTTCCGAGTATCTCTTTTCCGATGCATTATTCCTCCTTTACTGCATCCCTCGCTCCCTCACATTGACGAATTAACACACAATTTGCGTCCATATGAAATACTCTGTATTCCCTGCATTGTCCTTCTAAATCAAGATACGTTTCTACGGAAACGATAGGATTTTCTTTGGGGTTCAGAGTATCTCTTTTCCGATACATTATTCCTCCTTTACTGCATCCCTCGCTCCCTCACATTGACGAATTAACACACAATTTGCGTCCATATGAAATACTCTGGATTCCCTGCATTGTCCTTCTAAATCGAGATACGTTTCTACGGAAACGATAGGATTTTCTTTGGGGTTCCGCGTATCTCTTTTCCGATGCATGATTCCTCCTTTACTGCATCCCTCGCTTCCTCACATTGACGAATTAACACACAATTTGCGTCCATATGAAATACTCAGGATTCCCTGCATTGTCCTTTTAATCGAGATACGTTTCTACGGAAACGATAGGATTTTCTTTGGGGTTCCGAGTATCTCTTTTCCGATGCATTGTTCCTCCTTAACTGTATCCCTCGCTCCCTGGCATTGACGAATTAACACACAATTTGCGTCCATATGAAATACACTGGATTCCCTGCATTGTCCTCCTAAATCGAAATACGTTTCTACGGAAACGATAGGATTTCTTTGGGGTTCCGAGTATCTCTTTTCCGATGCATTATTCCTCCTTTACTGCATCCCTCGCTCCCTCACATTGACGAATTAACACACAATTTGCGTCCATATGCAATACTCAGGATTCCCTGCATTGTCCTTCTAAATCGAGATACGTTTCTACGGAAACGATAGGATTTCCTTTGAGGTTCCGAGTATCTCTTTTCCGATGCATTATTCCTCCTTTACTGCATCCCTCGCTCCCTCACATTGACGAATTAACACACAATTTGCGTCCATATGAAATACTCAGGATTCCCTGCATTGTCCTTCTAAATCGAGATACGTTTTTACGGAAACGATAGGATTTTCTTTGAGGTTCCGAGTATCTCTTTTCCGATGCATTATTCCTCCTTTACTGCATCCCTCGCTAACTCACATTGACGAATTAACACACAATTTGCGTCCATATGAATTACTCTGGATTCCCTGCATTGTCCTTCTAAATCGAGATACGTTTCTACGGAAACGATAGGATTTTCTTTGGGGTTCCGAGTATCTCTTTTCCGATGCATTATTCCTCCTTTACTGCATCCCTCGCTCCCCCCCATTGACGAATTAACACACAATTTGCGTCCATATGAAATACTCTGGATTCCCTTGCATTGTCCTTCTAAATCGGGATTCGTTACTACGAAAACGACAGGATTTTCTTTGGGGTTCCGAGTATCTCTTTTCCGCTGCATTATTCCTCCTTTACTGCATCCCTCGCTCCCTCACATTGCCGAATTAACACACAAATTGCGTCCATATGAAATACACTGGGTTCCCTGCATTATCTTTCTAAATCGAGATACGTTTCTACGGAACCGATAGGATTTTCTTTTGGGAGTCAAGTATCTCTTTTCCGATGCATTATTCCTCCTTTACTGCATCCCTCGCTCCCTCACATTGACGAATTAACACACAATTTACGTCCATATGAAATACTCTGGATTCCCTGCATTGTCCTTCTAAATCAAGAAACGTTTCTACGGAAACGATAGGATTTGATTTGGGTTTCCGAGTATCTCTTTTCCGATGCATTATTCCTCCTTTACTGCATCCCTCGCTCCCTGACATTGATGAATTAACACACAATTTGCGTCCATATGAAATACTCTGGATTCCCTGCATTGTCCTTCTAAATCGAGATACGTTTCTACGGAAACGATAGGATTTTCTTTGGGGTTCCGAGTATCTCTTTTCCGATGTATTATTCCACCTTTACTGCATCCCTCGCTCCCTCACATTGACGAATTAACACACAATTTGCGTCCATATGAAATACTCTGGGTTCCCTGCATTGTCATCCTAAATCGAGATACGTTTCTACGGAAACGATAGGATTTTCTTTGGGGTTCCGAATATCTCTTTTCCGATGCATTATTCCTCCTTTACTGCATCCCTCGCTCCCTCACATTGACGAATTAACACACAATTTGCGTCCATATGAAATACTCAGGATTCCCTGCATTGTCCTTCTAAATCGAGATACGTTTCTACGGAAACGATAGGATTTTCTTTGGGGTTCCGAGTATCTCTTTTCCGATGCATTATTCCTCCTTTACTGCATCCCTCGCTAACACACATTGACGAATTAACACACAATTTGCGTCCATATGAAATACTCTGGATTCCCTGCATTGTCCTTCTAAATCGAGATACGTTTCTACGGAAACGATAGGATTTTCTTTGGGGTTCCGCGTATCTCTTTTCCGATGCATTATTCCTCCTTTACTGCATCCCTCGCTTCCTCACATTGACGAATTAACACACAATTTGCGTCCATATGAAATACTCAGGATTCCCTGCATTGTCCTTTTAATCGGATACGTTTCTACGGAAACGATACGATTTTCTTTGGGGTACCGAGTATCTCTTTTCCGATGCATTATTCCTCCTTTACTGCATCCCTCGCTCCCTGACGTTGACGATTTAACACACAATTTGCGTCCATATGAAATACTCTGGATTCCCTGCATTGTCCTTGTAAATCGAGATACGTTTCTACGGAAACGATAGGATTTTCTTTGGGGTTCCGAGTATCTCTTTTCCGATGCATTATTCCTCCATTACTGCATCCCTCGCTCCCTCACATTGACGATTTAACACACAATTTGCGTCCATATGATATACTCTGGATTCCCTGCATTGTCCTTGTAAATCGAGATACGTTTCTACGGAAACGATAGGATTTTCTTTGGGGTTCCGAGTATCTCTTTTCCGATGCATTATTCCTCCTTTACTGCATCCCTCGCTCCCTCACATTGACGAATTAACACACAATTTGCGTCCATATGAAATACTCAAGATTCCCTGCATTGTCCTTCTAAATCGGGATTCGTTTCTACGGAAACGACAGGATTTTCTTTGGGGTCCCGAGTATCTCTTTTCCGATGCATTATTCCTCCTTTACTGCATCCCTCGCTCCCTCACATTGCCGAATTAACACACAAATTGCGTCCATATGAAATACTCTGGGTGCCCTGCATTATCTTTCTATATCGAGATACGTTTCTACGGAAACGATAGGATTATCTTTTGGGAGTCGAGTATCCCTTTTCCTATGCATTATTCCTCCTTTACTGCATCCCTCGCTCCCTCACATTGACGAATTAACACACAATTTGAGTCCATATGAAATACTCTGGATTCCCTGCATTGTCCTTCTAAATCGAGATATGTTTCTACGGAAACGATAGGATTTTCTTTGGGGTTCCGAGTATCTCTTTTCCGATGCATTATTCCTCCTTTACTGCATCCCTCGCTCCCTCACATTGACGAATTAACACACAATTTGCGTCCATATGAAATACCCTGTATTCCCTGCATTGTCCTTCTAAATCAAGATACGTTTCTACGGAAACGATAAGATTTTCTTTGGGGTTCAGAGTATCTCCTTTCCGATGCATTATTCCTCCTTTACTGCATCCCTCGCTCTCTCACATTGACGAATTAACACTCAATTTGCGTCCATATGAAATACTCTGGATTCCCTGCATTGTCCTTCTAAATCGAGATACGTTTCTACGGAAATGATAGGATTTTCTTTGGGGTTCCGCGTATCTCTTTTCCGATGCATTATTCCTCCTTTACTGCATCCCTCGCTTCCTCACATTGACGAATTAACACACAATTTGCGTCCATATGAAATACTCAGGATTCCCTGCATTGTCCTTTTAATCGAGATACGTTTCTACGGAAACGATAGGATTTTCTTTGGGGTTCCGAGTATCTCTTTTCCGATGCATTATTCCTCCTTTACTGTATCCCTCGCTCCCTGACATCGACGAATTAACACACAATTTGCGTCCATATGAAATACACTAGATTCCCTGCATTGTCCTCCTAAATCGAAATACGTTTCTACGGAAACGATAGGATTTTCTTTGGGCTTCCGAGTATCTCTTTTCCGATGCATTATTCCTCCTTTACTGCATCCCTCGCTCCCTCACATTGACGAATTAACACACAATTTGCGTCCATATGAAATACTCAGGATTCCCTGCATTGTCCTTCTAAATCGAGATACGTTTCTACGGAAACGATAGGATTTTCTTTGAGGTTCCGAGTATCTCTTTTCCGATGCATTATTCCTCCTTTACTGCATCCCTCGCTCCCTCACATTGACGAACTAACACACAATTTGCGTCCATATGAAATACTCAGGATTCCCTGCATTGTCCTTCTAAATCGAGATACGTTTCTACGGAAACGATAGGATTTTCTTTGAGGTTCCGAGTATCTCTTTTCCGATGCATTATTCCTCCTTTACTGCATCCCTCGCTAACTCACATTGACGAATTAACACACAATTTGCGTCCATATGAATTACTCTGGATTCCCTGCATTGTCCTTCTAAATCGAGATACGTTTCTACGGAAACGATAGGATTTTCTTTGGGGTTCCGAGTATCTCTTTTCCGATGCATTATTCCACCTTTACTGCATCCCTCGCTCCCTCCCATTGACGAATTAACACACAATTTGCGTCCATATGAAATACTCTGGATTCCCTTGCATTGTCCTTCTAAATCGGGATTCGTTACTACGAAAACGACAGGATTTTCTTTGGGGTTCCGAGTATCTCTTTTCCGATGCATTATTCCTCCTTTACTGCATCCCTCGCTTCCTCACATTGCCGAATTAACACACAAATTGCGTCCATATGAAATACACTGGGTTCCCTGCATTATCTTTCTAAATCGAGATACGTTTCTACGGAAACGATAGGATTTTCTTTTGGGAGTCAAGTATCTCTTTTCCGATGCATTATTCCTCCTTTACTGCATCCCTCGCTCCCTCACATTGACGAATTAACACACAATTTGCGTCCATATGAAATACTCAGGATTCCCTGCATTGTCCTTCTAAATCGAGATACGTTTCTACGGAAACGATAGGATTTTCTTTGGGGTTCCGAGTATCTCTTTTCCGATGCATTATTCCTCCTTTACTGCATCCCTCGCTAACTCACATTGACGAATTAACACACAATTTGCGTCTATATGAAATACACTGGATTCCCTGCATTGTCCTTCTAAATCGAGATACGTTTCTACGGAAACGATAGGACTTTCTTTGGGGTTCCGAGTATCTCTTTTCCGATGCATTATTCCTCCTTTACAGCATCCCTCGCTCCCTCACATTGACGAATTAACACACGATTTGCGTCCATATGAAATACTCTGGAGTCCCTGCATTGTCCTTCTAAATCGGGATTCGGTTCTACGGAAACGACAGGATTTTCTTTGGGGTTCCGAGTATCTCTTTTCCGATGCATTATTCCTCCTTTACTGCATCCCTCGCTCCCTCACATTGACGAATTAACACACAAATTGCGTCCATATGAAATACTCTGGGTTCCCTGCATTATCTTTCTAAATCGAGAGACGTTTCTACGGAAACGATAGCATTTTCTTTTGGGAGTCGAGTATCTCTTTTCCGATGCATTATTCCTCCTTTACTGCATCCCTCGCTCCCTCACATTGACGAATTATCACACAATTTGCGTCCATATGAAATACTCTGGATTTCCTGCATTGTCCTTCTAAATCGAGATACGTTTCTACGGAAACGATAGGATTTTCTTTGGGGTTCAGAGTATCTCTTTTCCGATGCATTATTCCTCCTTTACTGCATCCCTCGCTCTCTCACATTGACGAATTAACACACAATTTGCGTCCATATGAAATACTCTGGATTCCCTGCATTGTCCTTCTAAATCAAGATACGTTTCTACGGAAACGATAGGATTTTCTTTGGGGTTCCGAGTATCTCTTTTCCGATGCATTATTCCTCCTTTACTGCATCCCATGCTCCGTCACATTGACGAATTAACACACAATTTGCGTCCATATGAAATACTCTGGATTCCCTGCATTGTCCTTCTAAATCGAGATACGTTTCTACAGAAACGATAGGATTTTCTTTGGGGTTCCGCGTATCTCTTTTCCGATGCATTATTCCTCCTTTACTGCATCCCTCGCTTCCTCACATTGACGAATTAACACACAATTTGCGTCCATATGAAATACTCTGGATTCCCTGCATTGTCCTTCTAAATCGAGATACCTTTCTACGGATACGATACGATTTTCTTTGGGGTACCGAGTATCTCTTTTCCGATGCATTATTCCTCCTTTACTGCATCCCTCGCTCCCTGACGTTGACGAATTAACACACAATTTGCGTCCATATGAAATACTCTGGATTCCCTGCATTGTCCTTGTAAATCGAGATACGTTTCTACGGAAACGATAGGATTTTCTTTGGGGTTCCGAGTATCTCTTTTCCGATGCATTATTCCTCCTTTACTGCATTCCTCGCTCCCTCACATTGACGATTAAACACACAATTTGCGTCCATTGGATATACTCTGGATTCCCTGCATTGTCCTTGTAAATCGAGATACGTTTCTACGGAAACGATAGGATTTTCTTTGGGGTTCCGAGTATCTCTTTTCCGATGCATTATTCCTCCTTTACTGCATCCCTCGCTCCCTCACATTGACGAATTAACACACAATTTGCGTCCATATGAAATACTCTGGATTCCCTGCATTGTCCTTCTAAATCGGTATTCGTTTCTACGGAAACGACTGGATTTTCTTTGGGGTTCCGAGTATCTCTTTTCCGATGCATTATTCCTCCTTTACTGCATCCCTCGCTCCCTGACGTTGACGATTTAACACACAATTTGCGTCCATATGAAATACTCTGGATTCCCTGCATTGTCCTTCTAAATCGAGATACGTTTCTACAGAAACGATAGGATTTTCTTTGGGGTTCCGCGTATCTCTTTTCCGATGCATTATTCCTCCTTTACTGCATCCCTCGCTTCCTCACATTGACGAATTAACACACAATTTGCGTCCATATGAAATACTCTGGATTCCCTGCATTGTCCTTCTAAATCGAGATACCTTTCTACGGATACGATACGATTTTCTTTGGGGTACCGAGTATCTCTTTTCCGATGCATTATTCCTCCTTTACTGCATCCCTCGCTCCCTGACGTTGACGAATTAACACACAATTTGCGTCCATATGAAATACTCTGGATTCCCTGCATTGTCCTTGTAAATCGAGATACGTTTCTACGGAAACGATAGGATTTTCTTTGGGGTTCCGAGTATCTCTTTTCCGATGCATTATTCCTCCTTTACTGCATTCCTCGCTCCCTCACATTGACGATTAAACACACAATTTGCGTCCATTGGATATACTCTGGATTCCCTGCATTGTCCTTGTAAATCGAGATACGTTTCTACGGAAACGATAGGATTTTCTTTGGGGTTCCGAGTATCTCTTTTCCGATGCATTATTCCTCCTTTACTGCATCCCTCGCTCCCTCACATTGACGAATTAACACACAATTTGCGTCCATATGAAATACTCTGGATTCCCTGCATTGTCCTTCTAAATCGGTATTCGTTTCTACGGAAACGACTGGATTTTCTTTGGGGTTCCGAGTATCTCTTTTCCGATGCATTATTCCTCCATTACTGCATCCCTCGCTCCCTCACATTCCCGAATTATCACACAAATTGCGTCCATATGAAATACTCTGGGTTCCCTGCATTATCTTTCTAAATCGAGATACGTTTCTACGGAAACGATAGGATTTTCTTTTGGGAGTCGAGTATCCCTTTTCCGATGCATTATTCCTCCTTTACTGCATCCCTCGCTCCCTCACAGTGACGAATTAACACACAATTTGCGTCCATATGAAATACTCAGGATTCCCTGCATTGTCCTTCTAAATCGGGATTCGTTTCTACGGAAACGACAGGATTTTCTTTGGGGTTCCGAGTATCTCTTTTCCGATGTATTATTCCTCCTTTACTGCATCCCTCGCTCCCTCACATTGCCGAATTAACACACAAATTGCGTCCATATGAAATACTCTGGATTCCCTGCATTGTCCTTGTAAATCGAGATACGTTTCTACGGAAACGATAGGATTTTCTTTGGGGTTCCGAGTATCTCTTTTCCGATGCATTATTCCTCCTTTACTGCATCCCTCGCTCCCTGACGTTGACGATTTAACACACAATTTGCGTCCATATGAAATACTCTGGATTCCCTGCATTGTCCTTGTAAATCGAGATACGTTTCTACGGAAACGATAGGATTTTCTTTGGGGTTCCGAGTATCTCTTTTCCGATGCATTATTCCTCCATTACTGCATCCCTCGCTCCCTCACATTGACGATTTAACACACAATTTGCGTCCATATGATATACTCTGGATTCCCTGCATTGTCCTTGTAAATCGAGATACGTTTCTACGGAAACGATAGGATTTTCTTTGGGGTTCCGTGTATCTCTTTTCCGATGCATTATTCCTCCTTTACTGCATCCCTCGCTCCCTCACATTGACGAATTAACACACAATTTGCGTCCATATGAAATACTCAAGATTCCCTGCATTGTCCTTCTAAATCGGGATTCGTTTCTACGGAAACGACAGGATTTTCTTTGGGGTCCCGAGTATCTCTTTTCCGATGCATTATTCCTCCTTTACTGCATCCCTCGCTCCCTCACATTGCCGAATTAACACACAAATTGCGTCCATATGAAATACTCTGGGTGCCCTGCATTATCTTTCTATATCGAGATACGTTTCTACGGAAACGATAGGATTATCTTTTGGGAGTCGAGTATCCCTTTTCCTATGCATTATTCCTCCTTTACTGCATCCCTCGCTCCCTCACATTGACGAATTAACACACAATTTGAGTCCATATGAAATACTCTGGATTCCCTGCATTGTCCTTCTAAATCGAGATATGTTTCTACGGAAACGATAGGATTTTCTTTGGGGTTCCGAGTATCTCTTTTCCGATGCATTATTCCTCCTTTACTGCATCCCTCGCTCCCTCACATTGACGAATTAACACACAATTTGCGTCCATATGAAATACCCTGTATTCCCTGCATTGTCCTTCTAAATCAAGATACGTTTCTACGGAAACGATAAGATTTTCTTTGGGGTTCAGAGTATCTCTTTTCCGATGCATTATTCCTCCTTTACTGCATCCCTCGCTCTCTCACATTGACGAATTAACACTCAATTTGCGTCCATATGAAATACTCTGGATTCCCTGCATTGTCCTTCTAAATCGAGATACGTTTCTACGGAAATGATAGGATTTTCTTTGGGGTTCCGCGTATCTCTTTTCCGATGCATTATTCCTCCTTTACTGCATCCCTCGCTTCCTCACATTGACGAATTAACACACAATTTGCGTCCATATGAAATACTCAGGATTCCCTGCATTGTCCTTTTAATCGAGATACGTTTCTACGGAAACGATAGGATTTTCTTTGGGGTTCCGAGTATCTCTTTTCCGATGCATTATTCCTCCTTTACTGTATCCCTCGCTCCCTGACATCGACGAATTAACACACAATTTGCGTCCATATGAAATACACTAGATTCCCTGCATTGTCCTCCTAAATCGAAATACGTTTCTACGGAAACGATAGGATTTTCTTTGGGCTTCCGAGTATCTCTTTTCCGATGCATTATTCCTCCTTTACTGCATCCCTCGCTCCCTCACATTGACGAATTAACACACAATTTGCGTCCATATGAAATACTCAGGATTCCCTGCATTGTCCTTCTAAATCGAGATACGTTTCTACGGAAACGATAGGATTTTCTTTGAGGTTCCGAGTATCTCTTTTCCGATGCATTATTCCTCCTTTACTGCATCCCTCGCTCCCTCACATTGACGAACTAACACACAATTTGCGTCCATATGAAATACTCAGGATTCCCTGCATTGTCCTTCTAAATCGAGATACGTTTCTACGGAAACGATAGGATTTTCTTTGAGGTTCCGAGTATCACTTTTCCGATGCATTATTCCTCCTTTACTGCATCCCTCGCTAACTCACATTGACGAATTAACACACAATTTGCGTCCATATGAATTACTCTGGATTCCCTGCATTGTCCTTCTAAATCGAGATACGTTTCTACGGAAACGATAGGATTTTCTTTGGGGTTCCGAGTATCTCTTTTCCGATGCATTATTCCACCTTTACTGCATCCCTCGCTCCCTCCCATTGACGAATTAACACACAATTTGCGTCCATATGAAATACTCTGGATTCCCTTGCATTGTCCTTCTAAATCGGGATTCGTTACTACGAAAACGACAGGATTTTCTTTGGGGTTCCGAGTATCTCTTTTCCGATGCATTATTCCTCCTTTACTGCATCCCTCGCTCCCTCACATTGCCGAATTAACACACAAATTGCGTCCATATGAAATACACTGGGTTCCCTGCATTATCTTTCTAAATCGAGATACGTTTCTACTGAAACGATAGGATTTTCTTTTGGGAGTCAAGTATCTCTTTTCCGATGCATTATTCCTCCTTTACTGCATCCCTCGCTCCCTCACATTGACGAATTAACACACAATTTGCGTCCATATGAAATACTCAGGATTCCCTGCATTGTCCTTCTAAATCGAGATACGTTTCTACGGAAACGATAGGACTTTCTTTGGGGTTCCGAGTATCTCTTTTCCGATGCATTATTCCTCCTTTACAGCATCCCTCGCTCCCTCACATTGACGAATTAACACACGATTTGCGTCCATATGAAATACTCTGGAGTCCCTGCATTGTCCTTCTAAATCGGGATTCGGTTCTACGGAAACGACAGGATTTTCTTTGGGGTTCCGAGTATCTCTTTTCCGATGCATTATTCCTCCTTTACTGCATCCCTCGCTCCCTCACATTGACGAATTAACACACAAATTGCGTCCATATGAAATACTCTGGGTTCCCTGCATTATCTTTCTAAATCGAGAGACGTTTCTACGGAAACGATAGCATTTTCTTTTGGGAGTCGAGTATCTCTTTTCCGATGCATTATTCCTCCTTTACTGCATCCCTCGCTCCCTCACATTGACGAATTATCACACAATTTGCGTCCATATGAAATACTCTGGATTTCCTGCATTGTCCTTCTAAATCGAGATACGTTTCTACGGAAACGATAGGATTTTCTTTGGGGTTCAGAGTATCTCTTTTCCGATGCATTATTCCTCCTTTACTGCATCCCTCGCTCTCTCACATTGACGAATTAACACACAATTTGCGTCCATATGAAATACTCTGGATTCCCTGCATTGTCCTTCTAAATCAAGATACGTTTCTACGGAAACGATAGGATTTTCTTTGGGGTTCCGAGTATCTCTTTTCCGATGCATTATTCCTCCTTTACTGCATCCCATGCTCCGTCACATTGACGAATTAACACACAATTTGCGTCCATATGAAATACTCTGGATTCCCTGCATTGTCCTTCTAAATCGAGATACGTTTCTACAGAAACGATAGGATTTTCTTTGGGGTTCCGCGTATCTCTTTTCCGATGCATTATTCCTCCTTTACTGCATCCCTCGCTTCCTCACATTGACGAATTAACACACAATTTGCGTCCATATGAAATACTCTGGATTCCCTGCATTGTCCTTCTAAATCGAGATACCTTTCTACGGATACGATACGATTTTCTTTGGGGTACCGAGTATCTCTTTTCCGATGCATTATTCCTCCTTTACTGCATCCCTCGCTCCCTGACGTTGACGAATTAACACACAATTTGCGTCCATATGAAATACTCTGGATTCCCTGCATTGTCCTTGTAAATCGAGATACGTTTCTACGGAAACGATAGGATTTTCTTTGGGGTTCCGAGTATCTCTTTTCCGATGCATTATTCCTCCTTTACTGCATTCCTCGCTCCCTCACATTGACGATTAAACACACAATTTGCGTCCATTGGATATACTCTGGATTCCCTGCATTGTCCTTGTAAATCGAGATACGTTTCTACGGAACCGATAGGATTTTCTTTGGGGTTCCGAGTATCTCTTTTCCGATGCATTATTCCTCCTTTACTGCATCCCTCGCTCCCTCACATTGACGAATTAACACACAATTTGCGTCCATATGAAATACTCTGGATTCCCTGCATTGTCCTTCTAAATCGGTATTCGTTTCTACGGAAACGACTGGATTTTCTTTGGGGTTCCGAGTATCTCTTTTCCGATGCATTATTCCTCCATTACTGCATCCCTCGCTCCCTCACATTCCCGAATTATCACACAAATTGCGTCCATATGAAATACTCTGGGTTCCCTGCATTATCTTTCTAAATCGAGATACGTTTCTACGGAAACGATAGGATTTTCTTTTGGGAGTCGAGTATCCCTTTTCCGATGCATTATTCCTCCTTTACTGCATCCCTCGCTCCCTCACAGTGACGAATTAACACGCAATTTGCGTCCATATGAAATACTCAGGATTCCCTGCATTGTCCTTCTAAATCGGGATTCGTTTCTACGGAAACGACAGGATTTTCTTTGGGGTTCCGAGTATCTCTTTTCCGATGTATTATTCCTCCTTTACTGCATCCCTCGCTCCCTCACATTGCCGAATTAACACACAAATTGCGTCCATATGAAATACTCTGGATTCCCTGCATTGTCCTTGTAAATCGAGATACGTTTCTACGGAAACGATAGGATTTTCTTTGGGGTTCCGAGTATCTCTTTTCCGATGCATTATTCCTCCTTTACTGCATCCCTCGCTCCCTGACGTTGACGATTTAACACACAATTTGCGTCCATATGAAATACTCTGGATTCCCTGCATTGTCCTTGTAAATCGAGATACGTTTCTACGGAAACGATAGGATTTTCTTTGGGGTTCCGAGTATCTCTTTTCCGATGCATTATTCCTCCATTACTGCATCCCTCGCTCCCTCACATTGACGATTTAACACACAATTTGCGTCCATATGATATACTCTGGATTCCCTGCATTGTCCTTGTAAATCGAGATACGTTTCTACGGAAACGATAGGATTTTCTTTGGGGTTCCGAGTATCTCTTTTCCGATGCATTATTCCTCCTTTACTGCATCCCTCGCTCCCTCACATTGACGAATTAACACACAATTTGCGTCCATATGAAATACTCAAGATTCCCTGCATTGTCCTTCTAAATCGGGATTCGTTTCTACGGAAACGACAGGATTTTCTTTGGGGTCCCGAGTATCTCTTTTCCGATGCATTATTCCTCCTTTACTGCATCCCTCGCTCCCTCACATTGCCGAATTAACACACAAATTGCGTCCATATGAAATACTCTGGGTGCCCTGCATTATCTTTCTATATCGAGATACGTTTCTACGGAAACGATAGGATTATCTTTTGGGAGTCGAGTATCCCTTTTCCTATGCATTATTCCTCCTTTACTGCATCGCTCGCTCCCTCACATTGACGAATTAACACACAATTTGAGTCCATATGAAATACTCTGGATTCCCTGCATTGTCCTTCTAAATCGAGATATGTTTCTACGGAAACGATAGGATTTTCTTTGGGGTTCCGAGTATCTCTTTTCCGATGCATTATTCCTCCTTTACTGCATCCCTCGCTCCCTCACATTGACGAATTAACACACAATTTGCGTCCATATGAAATACCCTGTATTCCCTGCATTGTCCTTCTAAATCAAGATACGTTTCTACGGAAACGATAAGATTTTCTTTGGGGTTCAGAGTATCTCTTTTCCGATGCATTATTCCTCCTTTACTGCATCCCTCGCTCTCTCACATTGACGAATTAACACTCAATTTGCGTCCATATGAAATACTCTGGATTCCCTGCATTGTCCTTCTAAATCGAGATACGTTTCTACGGAAATGATAGGATTTTCTTTGGGGTTCCGCGTATCTCTTTTCCGATGCATTATTCCTCCTTTACTGCATCCCTCGCTTCCTCACATTGACGAATTAACACACAATTTGCGTCCATATGAAATACTCAGGATTCCCTGCATTGTCCTTTTAATCGAGATACGTTTCTACGGAAACGATAGGATTTTCTTTGGGGTTCCGAGTATCTCTTTTCCGATGCATTATTCCTCCTTTACTGTATCCCTCGCTCCCTGACATCGACGAATTAACACACAATTTGCGTCCATATGAAATACACTAGATTCCCTGCATTGTCCTCCTAAATCGAAATACGTTTCTACGGAAACGATAGGATTTTCTTTGGGCTTCCGAGTATCTCTTTTCCGATGCATTATTCCTCCTTTACTGCATCCCTCGCTCCCTCACATTGACGAATTAACACACAATTTGCGTCCATATGAAATACTCAGGATTCCCTGCATTGTCCTTCTAAATCGAGATACGTTTCTACGGAAACGATAGGATTTTCTTTGAGGTTCCGAGTATCTCTTTTCCGATGCATTATTCCTCCTTTACTGCATCCCTCGCTCCCTCACATTGACGAACTAACACACAATTTGCGTCCATATGAAATACTCAGGATTCCCTGCATTGTCCTTCTAAATCGAGATACGTTTCTACGGAAACGATAGGATTTTCTTTGAGGTTCCGAGTATCACTTTTCCGATGCATTATTCCTCCTTTACTGCATCCCTCGCTAACTCACATTGACGAATTAACACACAATTTGCGTCCATATGAATTACTCTGGATTCCCTGCATTGTCCTTCTAAATCGAGATACGTTTCTACGGAAACGATAGGATTTTCTTTGGGGTTCCGAGTATCTCTTTTCCGATGCATTATTCCACCTTTACTGCATCCCTCGCTCCCTCCCATTGACGAATTAACACACAATTTGCGTCCATATGAAATACTCTGGATTCCCTTGCATTGTCCTTCTAAATCGGGATTCGTTACTACGAAAACGACAGGATTTTCTTTGGGGTTCCGAGTATCTCTTTTCCGATGCATTATTCCTCCTTTACTGCATCCCTCGCTCCCTCACATTGCCGAATTAACACACAAATTGCGTCCATATGAAATACACTGGGTTCCCTGCATTATCTTTCTAAATCGAGATACGTTTCTACTGAAACGATAGGATTTTCTTTTGGGAGTCAAGTATCTCTTTTCCGATGCATTATTCCTCCTTTACTGCATCCCTCGCTCCCTCACATTGACGAATTAACACACAATTTGCGTCCATATGAAATACTCAGGATTCCCTGCATTGTCCTTCTAAATCGAGATACGTTTCTACGGAAACGATAGGATTTTCTTTGGGGTTCCGAGTATCTCTTTTCCGATGCATTATTCCTCCTTTACTGCATCCCTCGCTAACTCACATTGACGAATTAACACACAATTTGCGTCTATATGAAATACACTGGATTCCCTGCATTGTCCTTCTAAATCGAGATACGTTTCTACGGAAACGATAGGACTTTCTTTGGGGTTCCGAGTATCTCTTTTCCGATGCATTATTCCTCCTTTACAGCATCCCTCGCTCCCTCACATTGACGAATTAACACACGATTTGCGTCCATATGAAATACTCTGGAGTCCCTGCATTGTCCTTCTAAATCGGGATTCGGTTCTACGGAAACGACAGGATTTTCTTTGGGGTTCCGAGTATCTCTTTTCCGATGCATTATTCCTCCTTTACTGCATCCCTCGCTCCCTCACATTGACGAATTAACACACAAATTGCGTCCATATGAAATACTCTGGGTTCCCTGCATTATCTTTCTAAATCGAGAGACGTTTCTACGGAAACGATAGCATTTTCTTTTGGAAGTCGAGTATCTCTTTTCCGATGCATTATTCCTCCTTTACTGCATCCCTCGCTCCCTCACATTGACGAATTATCACACAATTTGCGTCCATATGAAATACTCTGGATTTCCTGCATTGTCCTTCTAAATCGAGATACGTTTCTACGGAAACGATAGGATTTTCTTTGGGGTTCAGAGTATCTCTTTTCCCATGCATTATTCCTCCTTTACTGCATCCCTCGCTCTCTCACATTGACGAATTAACACACAATTTGCGTCCATATGAAATACTCTGGATTCCCTGCATTGTCCTTCTAAATCAAGATACGTTTCTACGGAAACGATAGGATTTTCTTTGGGGTTCCGAGTATCTCTTTTCCGATGCATTATTCCTCCTTTACTGCATCCCATGCTCCGTCACATTGACGAATTAACACACAATTTGCGTCCATATGAAATACTCTGGATTCCCTGCATTGTCCTTCTAAATCGAGATACGTTTCTACAGAAACGATAGGATTTTCTTTGGGGTTCCGCGTATCTCTTTTCCGATGCATTATTCCTCCTTTACTGCATCCCTCGCTTCCTCACATTGACGAATTAACACACAATTTGCGTCCATATGAAATACTCTGGATTCCCTGCATTGTCCTCCTAAATCGAAATACGTTTCTACGGAAACGATAGGATTTTCTTTGGGCTTCCGAGTATCTCTTTTCCGATGCATTATTCCTCCTTTACTGCATCCCTCGCTCCCTCACATTGACGAATTAACACACAATTTGCGTCCATATGAAATACTCAGGATTCCCTGCATTGTCCTTCTAAATCGAGATACGTTTCTACGGAAACGATAGGATTTTCTTTGAGGTTCCGAGTATCTCTTTTCCGATGCATTATTCCTCCTTTACTGCATCCCTCGCTCCCTCACATTGACGAACTAACACACAATTTGCGTCCATATGAAATACTCAGGATTCCCTGCATTGTCCTTCTAAATCGAGATACGTTTCTACGGAAACGATAGGATTTTCTTTGAGGTTCCGAGTATCACTTTTCCGATGCATTATTCCTCCTTTACTGCATCCCTCGCTAACTCACATTGACGAATTAACACACAATTTGCGTCCATATGAATTACTCTGGATTCCCTGCATTGTCCTTCTAAATCGAGATACGTTTCTACGGAAACGATAGGATTTTCTTTGGGGTTCCGAGTATCTTTTTCCGATGCATTATTCCACCTTTACTGCATCCCTCGCTCCCTCCCATTGACGAATTAACACACAATTTGCGTCCATATGAAATACTCTGGATTCCCTTGCATTGTCCTTCTAAATCGGGATTCGTTACTACGAAAACGACAGGATTTTCTTTGGGGTTCCGAGTATCTCTTTTCCGATGCATTATTCCTCCTTTACTGCATCCCTCGCTCCCTCACATTGCCGAATTAACACACAAATTGCGTCCATATGAAATACACTGGGTTCCCTGCATTATCTTTCTAAATCGAGATACGTTTCTACTGAAACGATAGGATTTTCTTTTGGGAGTCAAGTATCTCTTTTCCGATGCATTATTCCTCCTTTACTGCATCCCTCGCTCCCTCACATTGACGAATTAACACACAATTTGCGTCCATATGAAATACTCAGGATTCCCTGCATTGTCCTTCTAAATCGAGATACGTTTCTACGGAAACGATAGGATTTTCTTTGGGGTTCCGAGTATCTCTTTTCCGATGCATTATTCCTCCTTTACTGCATCCCTCGCTAACTCACATTGACGAATTAACACACAATTTGCGTCTATATGAAATACACTGGATTCCCTGCATTGTCCTTCTAAATCGAGATACGTTTCTACGGAAACGATAGGACTTTCTTTGGGGTTCCGAGTATCTCTTTTCCGATGCATTATTCCTCCTTTACAGCATCCCTCGCTCCCTCACATTGACGAATTAACACACGATTTGCGTCCATATGAAATACTCTGGAGTCCCTGCATTGTCCTTCTAAATCGGGATTCGGTTCTACGGAAACGACAGGATTTTCTTTGGGGTTCCGAGTATCTCTTTTCCGATGCATTATTCCTCCTTTACTGCATCCCTCGCTCCCTCACATTGACGAATTAACACACAAATTGCGTCCATATGAAATACTCTGGGTTCCCTGCATTATCTTTCTAAATCGAGAGACGTTTCTACGGAAACGATAGCATTTTCTTTTGGAAGTCGAGTATCTCTTTTCCGATGCATTATTCCTCCTTTACTGCATCCCTCGCTCCCTCACATTGACGAATTATCACACAATTTGCGTCCATATGAAATACTCTGGATTTCCTGCATTGTCCTTCTAAATCGAGATACGTTTCTACGGAAACGATAGGATTTTCTTTGGGGTTCAGAGTATCTCTTTTCCCATGCATTATTCCTCCTTTACTGCATCCCTCGCTCTCTCACATTGACGAATTAACACACAATTTGCGTCCATATGAAATACTCTGGATTCCCTGCATTGTCCTTCTAAATCAAGATACGTTTCTACGGAAACGATAGGATTTTCTTTGGGGTTCCGAGTATCTCTTTTCCGATGCATTATTCCTCCTTTACTGCATCCCATGCTCCGTCACATTGACGAATTAACACACAATTTGCGTCCATATGAAATACTCTGGATTCCCTGCATTGTCCTTCTAAATCGAGATACGTTTCTACAGAAACGATAGGATTTTCTTTGGGGTTCCGCGTATCTCTTTTCCGATGCATTATTCCTCCTTTACTGCATCCCTCGCTTCCTCACATTGACGAATTAACACACAATTTGCGTCCATATGAAATACTCTGGATTCCCTGCATTGTCCTTCTAAATCGAGATACCTTTCTACGGATACGATACGATTTTCTTTGGGGTACCGAGTATCTCTTTTCCGATGCATTATTCCTCCTTTACTGCATCCCTCGCTCCCTGACGTTGACGAATTAACACACAATTTGCGTCCATATGAAATACTCTGGATTCCCTGCATTGTCCTTGTAAATCGAGATACGTTTCTACGGAAACGATAGGATTTTCTTTGGGGTTCCGAGTATCTCTTTTCCGATGCATTATTCCTCCTTTACTGCATTCCTCGCTCCCTCACATTGACGATTAAACACACAATTTGCGTCCATTGGATATACTCTGGATTCCCTGCATTGTCCTTGTAAATCGAGATACGTTTCTACGGAACCGATAGGATTTTCTTTGGGGTTCCGAGTATCTCTTTTCCGATGCATTATTCCTCCTTTACTGCATCCCTCGCTCCCTCACATTGACGAATTAACACACAATTTGCGTCCATATGAAATACTCTGGATTCCCTGCATTGTCCTTCTAAATCGGTATTCGTTTCTACGGAAACGACTGGATTTTCTTTGGGGTTCCGAGTATCTCTTTTCCGATGCATTATTCCTCCATTACTGCATCCCTCGCTCCCTCACATTCCCGAATTATCACACAAATTGCGTCCATATGAAATACTCTGGGTTCCCTGCATTATCTTTCTAAATCGAGATACGTTTCTACGGAAACGATAGGATTTTCTTTTGGGAGTCGAGTATCCCTTTTCCGATGCATTATTCCTCCTTTACTGCATCCCTCGCTCCCTCACATTGACGAATTAACACACAATTTGCGTCCATATGAAATACTCAGGATTCCCTGCATTGTCCTTCTAAATCGGGATTCGTTTCTACGGAAACGACAGGATTTTCTTTGGGGTTCCGAGTATCTCTTTTCCGATGTATTATTCCTCCTTTACTGCATCCCTCGCTCCCTCACATTGCCGAATTAACACACAAATTGCGTCCATATGAAATACTCTGGATTCCCTGCATTGTCCTTCTAAATCGAGATACGTTTCTACGGAAACGATAGGACTTTCATTGGGGTTCCGAGTATCTCTTTTCCGATGCATTATTCCTCCTTTACAGCATCCCTCGCTCCCTCACATTGACGAATTAACACACGATTTGCGTCCATATGAAATACTCTGGATTCCCTGCATTGTCCTTCTAAATCGGGATTCGGTTCTACGGAAACGACAGGATTTTCTTTGGGGTTCCGAGTATCTCTTTTCCGATGCATTATTCCTCCTTTACTGCACCCCTCGCTAACTCACATTGACGAATTAACACACAATTTGCGTCCATATGAAATACTCTGGATTCCCTGCATTGTCCTTCTAAATCGAGATACGTTTCTACGGAAACGATAGGACTTTCTTTGGGGTTCCGAGTATCTCTTTTCCGATGCATTATTCCTCCTTTACAGCATCCCTCGCTCCCTCACATTGACGAATTAACACACGATTTGCGTCCATATGAAATACTCTGGGTTCCCTGCATTATCTTTCTAAATCGAGAGACGTTTCTACGGAAACGATAGCATTTTCTTTTGGGAGTCGAGTATCTCTTTTCCGATGCATTATTCCTCCTTTACTGCATCCCTCGCTCCCTCACATTGACGAATTATCACACAATTTGCGTCCATATGAAATACTCTGGATTTCCTGCATTGTCCTTCTAAATCGAGATACGTTTCTACGGAAACGGTAGGATTTTCTTTGGGGTTCCGAGTATGTCTTTTCCGATGCATTATTCCTCCTTTACTGCATTCCTCGCTCCCTCACATTGACGATTAAACACACAATTTGCATCCATTGGATATACTCTGGATTCCCTGCATTGTCCTTGTAAATCGAGATACGTTTCTACGGAAACGATAGGATTTTCTTTGGGGTTCCGAGTATCTCTTTTCCGATGCATTATTCCTCCTTTACTGCATCCCTCGCTCCCTCACATTGACGAATTAACACACAATTTGCGTCCATATGAAATACTCTGGATTCCCTGCATTGTCCTTCTAAATCGGGATTCGTTTCTACGGAAACGACTGGATTTTCTTTGGGGTTCCGAGTATCTCTTTTCCGATGCATTATTCCTCCTTTACTGCATCCCTCGCTCCCTCACATTCCCGAATTAACACACAAATTGCGTCCATATGAAATACTCTGGGTTCCCTGCATTATCTTTCTAAATCGAGATACGTTTCTACGGAAACGATAGGATTTTCTTTTGGGAGTCGAGTATCCCTTTTCCGATGCATTATTCCTCCTTTACTGCATCCCTCGCTCCCTCACATTGACGAATTAACACACAATTTGCGTCCATATGAAATACTCAGGATTCCCTGCATTGTCCTTCTAAATCGGGATTCGTTTCTACGGAAACGACAGGATTTTCTTTGGGGTTCCGGGTATCTCTTTTCCGATGCATTATTCCTCCTTTACTGCATCCCTCGCTCCCTCACATTGCCGAATTAACACACAAATTGCGTCCATATGAAATACTCTGGGTTCCCTGCATTATCTTTCTAAATCGAGATACGTTTCTACGGAAACGATAGGATTTTCTTTTGGGAGTCGAGTATCTCTTTTCCGATGTATTATTCCTCCTTTACTGCATCCCTCGCTCCCTCACATTGACGAATTAACACACAATTTGCGTCCATATGAAATACTCTGGATTCCCTGCATTGTCCTTCTAAATCGAGATACGTTTCTACGGAACCGATAGGATTTTCTTTGGGGTTCCGAGTATCTCTTTTCCGATGCATTATTCCTCCTTTACTGCATCCCTCGCTCCCTCACATTGACGAATTAACACACAATTTGCGTCCATATGAAATACTCTGGATTCCCTGCATTGTCCTTCTAAATCGAGATACGTTTCTACGGAAACGATAGGATTTTCTTTGGGGTACCGAGTATCTCTTTTCCGATGCATTATTCCTCCTTTACTGCATCCCTCGCTCCCTCACATTGACCAATTAACACACAATTTGCGTCCATATGAAATACTCTGGATTCCCTGCATTTTCCTTGTAAATCGAGTTACGTTTCTACGGAAACGATAGGATTTTCTTTGGGGTTCCGAGTATCTCTTTTCCGATGCATTATTCCTCCTTTACTGCATCCCTCGCTCCCTCACATTGCCGAATTAACACACAATTTGCGTCCATATGATATACTCTGGATTCCCTGCATTGTCCTTGTAAATCGAGATACGTTTCTACGTAAACGATAGGATTTTCTTTGGGGTTCCGAGTATCTCTTTTCCGATGCATTATTCCTCCTTTACTGCATCCCTCGCTCCCTCATATTGACGAATTAACACACAATTTGCGTCCATATGAAATACTCTGGATTCCCTGCATTGTCCTTCTAAATCGGGATTCGTTTCTACGGAAACGACAGGATTTTCTTTGGGGTCCCGAGTATCTCTTTTCCGATGCATTATTCCTCCTTTACTGCATCCCTCGCTCCCTCACATTGCCGAATTAACACAGAAATTGCGTCCATATGAAATACTCTTGGTTCCCTGCATTATCTTTCTAAATCGAGATACGTTTCTACGGAAACGATAGGATTTTCTTTTGGGAGTCGAGTATCCCTTTTCCGATGCATTATTCCTCCATTACTGCATCCCTCGCTCCCTCACATTGACGAATTAACACACTTTTTGCGTCCATATGAAATACTCTGGATTCCCTGCATTGTCCTTCTAAATCGAGATACGTTTCTACGGAAACGATAGGATTTTCTTTGGGGTTCCGAGTATCTCTTTTCCGATGCATTATTCCTCCTTTACTGCATCCCTCGCTCCCTCACATTGACGAATTAACACACAATTTGCGTCCATATGAAATACTCGGTATTCCCTGCATTGTCCTCCTAAATCAAGATACGTTTCTACGGAAACGATAGGATTTTCTTTGGGGTTCAGAGTATCTCTTTTCCGATGCATTATTCCTCCTTTACTGCATCCCTCGCTCCCTCACATTGACGAATTAACACACAATTTGCGTCCATATGAAATACTCTGGATTCCCTGCATTGTCCTTCTGAATCGAGATACGTTTCTACGGAAACGATAGGATTTTCTTTGGGGTTCCGCGTATCTCTTTTCCGATGCATTATTCCTCCTTTACTGCATCCCTCGCTTCCTCACATTGACGAATTAACACACAATTTGCGTCCATATGAAATACTCAGGATTCCCTGCATTGTCCTTTTAATCGAGATACGTTTCTACGTAAACGATAGGATTTTCTTTGGGGTTCCGAGTATCTCTTTTCCGATGCATTATTCCTTCTTTACTGTATCCCTCGCTCCCTCACATTGACGAATTAACACACAATTTGCGTCCATATGAAATACTCTGGATTCCCTGCATTGTCCTCCTAAATCGAAATACGTTTCTACGGAAACGATAGGATTTTCTTTGGGGTTCCGAGTATCTCTTTTCCGATGCATTATTCCTCCTTTACTGCATCCCTCGCTCCCTCACATTGACGAATTAACACACAATTTGCGTCCATATGAAATACTCAGGATTCCCTGCATTGTCCTTCTAAATCGAGATACGTTTCTACGGAAACGATAGGATTTTCTTTGAGGTTCCGAGTATCTCTTTTCCGATGCATTATTCCTCCTTTACTGCATCCCTCGCTCCCTCACATTGACGAATTAACACACAATTTGCGTCCATATGAAATACTCAGGATTCCCTGCATTGTCCTTCTAAATCGAGATACGTTTCTACGGAAACGATAGGATTTTCTTTGAGGTTCCGAGTATCTCTTTTCCGATGCATTATTCGTCCTTTACTGCATCCCTCGCTCCCTCCCATTGACGAATTAACACACAATTTGCGTCCATATGAGATACTCTGGATTCCCTTGCATTGTCCTTCTAAATCGGGATTCGTTTCTACGAAAACGACAGGAATTTCTTTGGGGTTCCGAGTATCTCTTTTCCGATGCATTATTCCTCCTTTACTGCATCCCTCGCTCCCTCACATTGCCGAATTAACACACAAATTGCGTCCATATGCAATACTCTGGGTTCCCTGCATTATCTTGCTAAATCGAGATACGTTTCTACGGAAACGATAGGATTTTCTTTTGGGAGTCGAGTATCTCTTTTCCGATGCATTATTCCTCCTTTACTGCATCCCTCGCTCCCTCACATTGACGAATTAACACACAATTTACGTCCATATGAAATACTCAGGATTCCCTGCATTGTCCTTCTAAATCAAGAAACGTTTCTACGGAACCGATAGGATATTCTTTGGGGTTCCGAGTATCTCTTTTCCGATGCATTATTCCTCCTTTACTGCATCCCTCGCTCCCTCACATTGACGAATTAACACACAATTTGCGTCCATATGAAATACTCAGGATTCCCTGCATTGTCCTTCTAAATCGAGATACGTTTCTACGGAAACGATAGGATTTTCCTTGGGGTACCGAGTATCTCTTTTCCGATGCATTATTCCTCCTTTACTGCATCCCTCGCTCCCTCACATTGACCAATTAACACACAATTTGCGTCCATATGAAATACTCTGGATTCCCTGCATTTTCCTTGTAAATCGAGATACGTTTCTACGGAAACGATAGGATTTTCTTTGGGGTTCCGAGTATCTCTTTTCCGATGCATTATTCCTCCTTTACTGCATCCCTCGCTCCCTCACATTGCCGAATTAACACACAATTTGCGTCCATATGATATACTCTGGATTCCCTGCATTGTCCTTGTAAATCGAGATACGTTTCTACGGAAACGATAGGATTTTCTTTGGGGTTCCGAGTATCTCTTTTCCGATGCTTTATTCCTCCTTTACTGCATCCCTCGCTCCCTCATATTGACGAATTAACACACAATTTGCGTCCATATGAAATACTCTGGATTCCCTCCATTGTCCTTCTAAATCGGGATTCGTTTCTACGGAAACGACAGGATTTTCTTTGGGGTCCCGCGTATCTCTTTTCCGATGCATTATTCCTCCTTTACTGCATCCCTCGCTCCCTCACATTGCCGAATTAACACACAAATTGCGTCCATATGAAATACTCTGGGTTCCCTGCATTATCTTTCTAAATCGAGATACGTTTCTACGGAAACGATAGGATTTTCTTTTGGGAGTCGAGTATCCCTTTCCCGATGCATTATTCCTCCTTTACTGTATCCCTCGCTCCCTCACATTGACGAATTAACACACAATTTGCGTCCATATGAAATACTCTGGATTCCCTGCATTGTCCTTCTAAATCGAGATACGTTTCTACGGAAACGATAGGATTTTCTTTGGGGTTCCGAGTATCTCTTTTCCGATGCATTATTCCTCCTTTACTGCATCCCTCGCTCCCTCACATTGCCGAATTAACACACAAATTGCGTCCATATGAAATACTCTGGGTTCCCTGCATTATCTTTCTAAATCGAGATACGTTTCTACGGAAACGATAGGATTTTCTTTTGGGAGTCGAGTATCTCTTTTCCGATGTATTATTCCTCCTTTACTGCATCCCTCGCTCCCTCACATTGACGAATTAACACACAATTTGCGTCCATATGAAATACTCTGGATTCCCTGCATTGTCCTTCTAAATCGAGATACGTTTCTACGGAACCGATAGGATTTTCTTTGGGGTTCCGAGTATCTCTTTTCCGATGCATTATTCCTCCTTTACTGCATCCCTCGCTCCCTCACATTGACGAATTAACACACAATTTGCGTCCATATGAAATACTCTGGATTCCCTGCATTGTCCTTCTAAATCGAGATACGTTTCTACGGAAACGATAGGATTTTCTTTGGGGTTCCGAGTATCTCTTTTCCGATAAATTATTCCTCCTTTACTGCATCCCTCGCTCCCTCACATTGACCAATTAACACACAATTTGCGACCATATGAATTACTCTGGATTCCCTGCATTTTCCTTGTAAATCGAGATACGTTTGTACGGAAACGATAGGATTTTCTTTGGGGTTCCGAGTATCTCTTTTCCGATGCATTATTCCTCCTTTACTGCATCCCTCGCTCCCTCACATTGCCGAATTAACACACAATTTGCGTCCATATGATATACTCTGGATTCCCTGCATTGTCCTTTTAATCGAGATACGTTTCTACGTAAACGATAGGATTTTCTTTGGGGTTCCGAGTATCTCTTTTCCGATGCATTATTCCTTCTTTACTGAATCCCTCGCTCCCTGACATTGACGAATTAACACACAATTTGCGTCCATATGAAATACTCTGGATTCCCTGCATTGTCCTCCTAAATCGAAATACGTTTCTACGGAAACGATAGGATTTTCTTTGGGGTTCCGAGTATCTCTTTTCCGATGCATTATTCCTCCTTTACTGCATCCCTCGCTCCCTCACATTGACGAATTAACACACAATTTGCGTCCATATGAAATACACAGGATTCCCTGCATTGTCCTTCAAAATCGAGATACGTTTCTACGGAAACGACAGGATTTTCTTTGAGGTTCCGAGTATCTCTTTTCCGATGCATTATTCCTCCTTTACTGCATCCCTCGCTCCCTCACATTGACGAATTAACACACAATTTGCGTCCATATGAAATACTCAGGATTCCCTGCATTGTCCTTCTAAATCGAGATACGTTTCTACGGAAACGATAGGATTTTCTTTGAGGTTCCGAGTATCTCTTTCCCGATGCATTATTCCTCCTTTACTGCATCCCTCGCTAACTCACATTAACGAATTAACACAAAATTTGCGTCCATATGAAATACTCTGGATTCCCTGCATTGTCCTTCTAAATCGAGATACGTTTCTACGGAAACGATAGGATTTTCTTTGGGGTTCAGTGTATCTCTTTTCCGATGCATTATTCCTCCTTTACTGCATCCCTCGCTCCCTCACATTGCCGAATTGACACACAAATTGCGTCCATATGAAATACTCTGGTTTCCCTGCATTATCTTTCTAAATCGAGATACGTTTCTACGGAAACGATAGGATTTTCTTTTGGGAGTCGAGTATCTCTTTTCCGATGCATTATTCCTCCTTTACTGCATCCCTCGCTCCCTCACATTGACGAATTAACACACAATTTACGCCCATATGAAATACTCTGGATTCCCTGCATTGTCCTTCTAAATCAAGAAACGTTTCTACGGAAACGATAGGATTTTCTTTGGGGTTCCGAGTATCTCTTTTCCGATGCATTATTCCTCCTTTACTGCATCCCTCGCTCCCTCACATTGACGAATTAACACACAATTTGCGTCCATATGAAATACTCAGGATTCCCTGCATTGTCCTTCTAAATCGAGATACGTTTCTACGGGGACGATAGGATTTTCTTTGAGGTTCCGAGTATCTCTTTCCCGATGCATTATTCCTCCTTTACTGCATCCCTCGCTAACTCACATTGACGAATTAACACACAATTTGCGTCCATATGAAATACTCTGGATTCCCTGCATTGTCCTTCTAAATCGAGATACGTTTCTACGGAAACGATAGGATTTTCTTTGGGGTTCCGAGTATCTCTTTTCCGATGCATTATTCGTCCTTTACTGCATCCCTCGCTCCCTCCCATTGACGAATTAACACACAATTTGCGTCCATATGAGATACTCTGGATTCCCTTGCATTGTCCTTCTAAATCGGGATTCGTTTCTACGAAAACGACAGGAATTTCTTTGGGGTTCCGAGTATCTCTTTTCCGATGCATTATTCCTCCTTTACTGCATCCCTCGCTCCCTCACATTGCCGAATTAACACAAAAATTGCGTCCATATGAAATAATCTGGGTTCCCTGCATTATCTTTCTAAATCGAGATACGTTTCTACGGAAACGATAGGATTTTCTTTTGGGAGTCGAGTATCTCTTTTCCGATGCATTATTCCTCCTTTACTGCATCCCTCGCTCCCTCACATTGACGAATTAACACACAATTTACGTCCATATGAAATACTCAGGATTCCCTGCTTTGTCCTTCTAAATCAAGAAACGTTTCTACGGAACCGATAGGATTTTCTTTGGGGTTCCGAGTATCTCTTTTCCGATGCATTATTCCTCCTTTACTGCATCCCTCGCTCCCTCACATTGACGAATTAACACACAATTTGCGTCCATATGAAATACTCTGGATTCCCTGCATTGTCCTTCTAAATCGAGATACGTTTCTACGGAAACGATAGGATTTTCCTTGGGGTACCGAGTATCTCTTTTCCGATGCATTATTCCTCCTTTACTGCATCCCTCGCTCCCTCACATTGACCAATTAACACACAATTTGCGTCCATATGAAATACTCTGGATTCCCTGCATTTTCCTTGTAAATCGAGATACGTTTCTGCGGAAACGATAGGATTTTCTTTGGGGTTCCGAGTATCTCTTTTCCGATGCATTATTCCTCCTTTACTGCATCCCTCGCTCCCTCACATTGCCGAATTAACACACAATTTGCGTCCATATGATATATTCTGGATTCCCTGCATTGTCCTTGTAAATCGAGATACGTTTCTACGGAAACGATAGGATTTTCTTTGGGGTTCCGAGTATCTCTTTTCCGATGCTTTATTCCTCCTTTACTGCATCCCTCGCTCCCTCATATTGACGAATTAACACACAATTTGCGTCCATATGAAATACTCTGGATTCCCTCCATTGTCCTTCTAAATCGGGATTCGTTTCTACGGAAACGACAGGATTTTCTTTGGGGTCCCGAGTATCTCTTTTCCGATGCATTATTCCTCCTTTACTGCATCCCTCGCTCCCTCACATTGCCGAATTAACACACAAATTGCGTCCATATGAAATACTCTGGGTTCCCTGCATTATCTTTCTAAATCGAGATACGTTTCTACGGAAACGATAGGAATTTCTTTTGGGAGTCGAGTATCCCTTTTCCGATGCATTATTCCTCCTTTACTGTATCCCTCGCTCCCTCACATTGACGAATTAACACACAATTTGCGTCCATATGAAATACTCTGGATTCCCTGCATTGTCCTTCTAAATCGAGATACGTTTCTACGGAAACGATAGGATTTTCTTTGGGGTTCCGAGTATCTCTTTTCCGATGCATTATTCCTCCTTTACTGCATCCCTCGCTCCCTCACATTGCCGAATTAACACACAAATTGCGTCCATATGAAATACTCTGGGTTCCCTGCATTATCTTTCTAAATCGAGATACGTTTCTACGGAAACGATAGGATTTTCTTTTGGGAGTCGAGTATCTCTTTTCCGATGTATTATTCCTCCTTTACTGCATCCCTCGCTCCCTCACATTGACGAATTAACACACAATTTGCGTCCATATGAAATACTCTGGATTCCCTGCATTGTCCTTCTAAATCGAGATACGTTTCTACGGAACCGATAGGATTTTCTTTGGGGTTCCGAGTATCTCTTTTCCGATGCATTATTCCTCCTTTACTGCATCCCTCGCTCCCTCACATTGACGAATTAACACACAATTTGCGTCCATATGAAATACTCTGGATTCCCTGCATTGTCCTTCTAAATCGAGATACGTTTCTACGGAAACGATAGGATTTTCTTTGGGGTACCGAGTATCTATTTTCCGATGCAGTATTCCTCCTTTACTGCATCCCTCGCTCCCTCACATTGACCAATTAACACACAATTTGCGACCATATGAAATACTCTGGATTCCCTGCATTTTCCTTGTAAATCGAGATACGTTTCTACGGAAACGATAGGATTTTCTTTGGGGTTCCGAGTATCTCTTTTCCGATGCATTATTCCTCCTTTACTGCATCCCTCGCTCCCTCACATTGCCGAATTAACACACAATTTGCGTCCATATGATATACTCTGGATTCCCTGCATTGTCCTTTTAATCGAGATACGTTTCTACGTAAACGATAGGATTTTCTTTGGGGTTCCGAGTATCTCTTTTCCGATGCATTATTCCTTCTTTACTGTATCCCTCGCTCCCTGACATTGACGAATTAACACACAATTTGCGTCCATATGAAATACTCTGGATTCCCTGCATTGTCCTCCTAAATCGAAATACGTTTCTACGGAAACGATAGGATTTTCTTTGGGGTTCCGAGTATCTCTTTTCCGATGCATTATTCCTCCTTTACTGCATCCCTCGCTCCCTCACATTGACGAATTAACACACAATTTGCGTCCATATGAAATACACAGGATTCCCTGCATTGTCCTTCAAAATCGAGATACGTTTCTACGGAAACGATAGGATTTTCTTTGAGGTTCCGAGTATCTCTTTTCCGATGCATTATTCCTCCTTTACTGCATCCCTCGCTCCCTCACATTGACGAATTAACACACAATTTGCGTCCATATGAAATACTCAGGATTCCCTGCATTGTCCTTCTAAATCGAGATACGTTTCTACGGAAACGATAGGATTTTCTTTGAGGTTCCGAGTATCTCTTTCCCGATGCATTATTCCTCCTTTACTGCATCCCTCGCTAACTCACATTAACGAATTAACACAAAATTTGCGTCCATATGAAATACTCTGGATTCCCTGCATTGTCCTTCTAAATCGAGATACGTTTCTACGGAAACGATAGGATTTTCTTTGGGGTTCAGAGTATCTCTTTTCCGATGCATTATTCCTTCTTTACTGCATCCCTCGCTCCCTCACATTGCCGAATTGACACACAAATTGCGTCCATATGAAATACTCTGGTTTCCCTGCATTATCTTTCTAAATCGAGATACGTTTCTACGGAAACGATAGGATTTCCTTTTGGGAGTCGAGTATCTCTTTTCCGATGCATTATTCCTCCTTTACTGCATCCCTCGCTCCCTCACATTGACGAATTAACACACAATTTACGTCCATATGAAATACTCTGGATTCCCTGCATTGTCCTTCTAAATCAAGAAACGTTTCTACGGAAACGATAGGATTTTCTTTGGGGTTCCGAGTATCTCTTTTCCGATGCATTATTCCTCCTTTACTGCATCCCTCGCTCCCTCACATTGACGAATTAACACACAATTTGCGTCCATATGAAATACTCAGGATTCCCTGCATTGTCCTTCTAAATCGAGATACGTTTCTACGGAAACGATAGGATTTTCTTTGAAGTTCCGAGTATCTCTTTTCCGATGCATTATTCCTCCTTTACTGCATCCCTCGCTCCCTCACATTGACGAATTAACACACAATTTGCGTCCATATGAAATACTCAGGATTCCCTGCATTGTCCTTCTAAATCGAGATACGTTTCTACGGAAACGATAGCATTTTCTTTGAGGTTCCGAGTATCTCTTTTCCGATGCGTTATTCCTCCTTTACTGCATTCCTCGCTAACTCACATTGACGAATTAACACAAAATTTGCGTCCATATGAAATACTCTGGATTCCCTGCATTGTCCTTCTAAATCGAGATACGTTTCTACGGAAACGATAGGATTTTCTTTGGGGTTCCGAGTATCTCTTTTCCGATGCATTATTCCTCCTTTACTGCATACCTCGCTCCCTCCCATTGACGAATTAACACACAATTTGCGTCCATATGAAATACTCTGGATTCCCTGCATTGTCCTTCTAAAACGGGATTCGTTTCTACGAAAACGACAGGATTTTCTTTGGGGTTCCGAGTATCTCTTTTCCGATGCATTATTCCTCCTTTACTGCATCCCTCGCTCCCTCACATTGCCGAATTAACACACAAATTGCGTCCATATGAAATACTCTGGGTTCCCTGCATTATCTTTCTAAATCGAGATACGTTTCTACGGAAACGATAGGATTTTCTTTTGGGAGTCGAGTATCTCTTTTCCGATGCATTATTCCTCCTTTACTGCATCCCTCGCTCCCTCACATTGACGAATTAACACACAATTTGCGTCCATGTGAAATACTCTGGGTTCCTGCATTATCTTTCTAAAACGAGATACGTTTCTACGGAAACGATAGGATTTTCTTTTGGGAGTCGAGTATCTTTTTTCCGATGCATTATTCCTCCTTTACTGCATCCCTCGCTCCCTCACATTGACGAATTAACACACAGTTTGCGTCCATATGAAATACTCTGGATTCCCTGAATTGTCCTTCTAAATCAAGATACGTTTCTACGGAAACGATAGGATTTTTTTTGGGGTTCCGAGAATCTCTTTTCCGATGCATTATTCCTCCTTTACTGCATCCCTCGCTGCCTCACATTGACGAATTAACACACAATTTGCGTCCATATGAAATACTCTGGATTCCCTGCATTGTTCTTCTAAATCGAGATACGTTTCTACGGAAACAATAGGATTTTCTTTGGGGTTCCGCGTATCTCTTTTCCGATGCATTATTCCTCCTTTACTGCATCCCTCGCTTCCTCACATTGACGAATTAACACACAATTTGCGTCCATATGAAATACTCTGGATTCCCTGCATTGTCCTTCTAAATCGAGATACGTTTCTACGGAAACGATAGGATTTTCTTTGGGGTTCCGAGTATCTCTTTTCCGATGCATTATTCCTCCTTTACTGCATCCCTCGCTCCCCCACATTGACGAATTAACACACAATTTGCGTCCATATGAAATACTCTGGATTCCATGCATTGTCCTTCTAAAACGGGATTCGTTTCTACGAAAACGACAGGATTTTCTTTGGGGTTCCGAGTATCTCTTTTCCGATGCATTATTCCTACTTTACTGCATCCCTCGCTCCCTCACATTGCCGAATTAACACACAAATTGCGTCCATATGAAATACTCTGGGTTCCCTGCATTATCTTTCTAAATCGAGATACGTTTCTACGGAAACGATAGGATTTTCTTTTGGGAGTCGAGTATCTCTTTTCCGATGCATTATTCCTCCTTTACTGCATCCCTCGCTCCCTCACATTGACGAATTAACACACAATTTGCGTCCATGTGAAATACTCTGGGTTCCTGCATTATCTTTCTAAAAAGAGATACGTTTCTACGGAAACGATAGGATTTTCTTTTGGGAGTCGAGTATCTTTTTTCCGATGCATTATTCCTCCTTTACTGCATCCCTCGCTCCCTCACATTGACGAATTAACACACAGTTAGCGTCCATATGAAATACTCTGGATTCCCTGAATTGTCCTTCTAAATCAAGATACGTTTCTACGGAAACGATAGGATTTTTTTTGGGGTTCCGAGTATCTCTTTTCCGATGCATTATTCCTCCTTTACTGCATCCCTCGATCCCTCACATTGACGAATTAACACACAATTTGCGTCCATATGAAATACTCTGGATTCCCTGCATTGTTCTTCTAAATCGAGATACGTTTCTACGGAAACAATAGGATTTTCTTTGGGGTTCCGCGTATCTCTTTTCCGATGCATTATTCCTCCTTTACTGCCTCCCTCGCTTCCTCACATTGACGAATTAACACACAATTTGCGTCCATATGAAATACTCTGGATTCCCTGCATTGTCCTTCTAAATCGAGATACGTTTCTACGGAAACGATAGGATTTTCTTTGGGGTTCCGAGTATCTCTTTTCCGATGCATTATTCCTCCTTTACTGCATCCCTCGCTCCCTCACATTGACGAATTAACACACAATTTGCGTCCATATGAAATACTCTGGATTCCCTGCATTGTCCTTCTAAATCGAGATACGTTTCTACGGAAACGATAGGATTTTCTTTGGGGTCCCGAGTATCTCTTTTCCGATGCATTATTCCTCCTTTACTGCATCCCTCGCTCCCTCACATTGACGAATTAACACACAATGTGCGTCCATATGAAATACTCTGGATTCCCTGCATTGTCCTTGTAAATCGAGATACGTTTCTACGGAAACGATAGGATTTTCTTTGGGGTTCAGAGTATCTCTTTTCCGATGCATTATTCCTCCTTTACTGCATCCCTCGCTCCCTCACATTGACGAGTTAACACACAATTTGCGTCCATATGAAATACTCTGAATTCCCTGCATTGTCCTTCTAAATCGAGATACGTTTCTACGGAAACGATAGGATTTTCTTTTGGGAGTCGAGTATCTCTTTTCCGATGCATTATTCCTCCTTTACTGCATCCCTCGCTCCCTCACATTGACGAATTAACACACAATTTGCGTCCATGTGAAATACTCTGGGTTCCTGCATTATCTTTCTAAAAAGAGATACGTTTCTACGGAAACGATAGGATTTTCTTTTGGGAGTCGAGTATCTTTTTTCCGATGCATTATTCCTCCTTTACTGCATCCCTCGCTCCCTCACATTGACGAATTAACACACAGTTAGCGTCCATATGAAATACTCTGGATTCCCTGAATTGTCCTTCTAAATCAAGATACGTTTCTACGGAAACGATAGGATTTTTTTTGGGGTTCCGAGTATCTCTTTTCCGATGCATTATTCCTCCTTTACTGCATCCCTCGATCCCTCACATTGACGAATTAACACACAATTTGCGTCCATATGAAATACTCTGGATTCCCTGCATTGTTCTTCTAAATCGAGATACGTTTCTACGGAAACAATAGGATTTTCTTTGGGGTTCCGCGTATCTCTTTTCCGATGCATTATTCCTCCTTTACTGCCTCCCTCGCTTCCTCACATTGACGAATTAACACACAATTTGCGTCCATATGAAATACTCTGGATTCCCTGCATTGTCCTTCTAAATCGAGATACGTTTCTACGGAAACGATAGGATTTTCTTTGGGGTTCCGAGTATCTCTTTTCCGATGCATTATTCCTCCTTTACTGCATCCCTCGCTCCCTCACATTGACGAATTAACACACAATTTGCGTCCATATGAAATACTCTGGATTCCCTGCATTGTCCTTCTAAATCGAGATACGTTTCTACGGAAACGATAGGATTTTCTTTGGGGTCCCGAGTATCTCTTTTCCGATGCATTATTCCTCCTTTACTGCATCCCTCGCTCCCTCACATTGACGAATTAACACACAATGTGCGTCCATATGAAATACTCTGGATTCCCTGCATTGTCCTTGTAAATCGAGATACGTTTCTACGGAAACGATAGGATTTTCTTTGGGGTTCAGAGTATCTCTTTTCCGATGCATTATTCCTCCTTTACTGCATCCCTCGCTCCCTCACATTGACGAGTTAACACACAATTTGCGTCCATATGAAATACTCTGAATTCCCTGCATTGTCCTTCTAAATCGAGATACGTTTCTACAGAAACGATAGGATTTTCTTTGGGGTTCCGAGTACCTCTTTTCCGATGCATTATTCCTCCTTTACTGCATCCCTCTCTTCCTCACATTGACGAATTAACACACAATTTGCGTCCATATGAAATACTCAGGATTCCCAGCATTGTCCTTCTAAATCGAGATACGTTTCTACGGAAACGATAGGATTTTCTTTGGGGTTCCGAGTATCTCTTTTCCGATGCATTATTCCTCCTTTACTGCATCCCTCGCTCCCTCACATTGACGAATTAACACACAATTTGCGTCCATATGAAATACTCTGGATTCCCTGCATTGTCCTTCTAAATCGAGATACGTTTCTACGGAAACGAAGGGATTTTCTTTGGGGTTCCGAGTATCTCTTTTCCGATGCATTATTCCTCCTTTAATGCATCCCTCGCAAACTCACATTGACGAATTAACACACAATTTGCGTCCATATGAAATACTCTGGATTCCCTGCATTATCCTTCTAAATCGAGATACGTTTCTACGGAAACGATAGGAATTTCTTTGGGGTTCCGAGTATCTCTTTTCCGATGCATTATTCCTCCTTTACTGCATCCCTCGTTCCCTCACATTGACGAATTAACATACAATTTGCGTCCATATGAAATACTCTGGATTCCCTGCATTGTCCTTCTGAATCAGGATTCGTTTCTAGGGAAACGACAGGATTTTCTTTGGGGTTCCGAGTATCTCTTTTCCGATGCATTATTCCTCCTTTACTGCATTCCTCGCTCCCTCACATTGACGAATTAACACACAATTTGCGTCCATATGAAATACTCTGGATTCCCTGCATTGTTCTTCTAAATCGAGATACGTTTCTACGGAAACAATAGGATTTTCTTTGGGGTTCCGCGTATCTCTTTTCCGATGCATTATTCCTCCTTTACTGCATCCCTCGCTTCCTCACATTGACGAATTAACACACAATTTGCGTCCATATGAAATACTCTGGATTCCCTGCATTGTCCTTCTAAATCGAGATACGTTTCTACGGAAACGATAGGATTTTCTTTGGGGTTCCGAGTATCTCTTTTCCGATGCATTATTCCTCCTTTACTGCATCCCTCGCTCCCTCACATTGACGAATTAACACACAATTTGCGTCCATATGAAATACTCTGGATTCCCTGCATTGTCCTTCTAAATCGAGATACGTTTCTACGGAAACGATAGGATTTTCTTTTGGGAGTCGAGTATCTCTTTTCCGATGCATTATTCCTCCTTTACTGCATCCCTCGCTCCCTCACATTGACGAATTAACACACAATTTACGTCCATATGAAATACTCAGGATTCCCTGCATTGTCCTTCTAAATCAAGAAACGTTTCTACGGAACCGATAGGATTTTCTTTGGGGTTCCGAGTATCTCTTTTCCGATGCATTATTCCTCCTTTACTGCATCCCTCGCTCCCTCACATTGACGAATTAACACACAATTTGCGTCCATATGAAATACTCAGGATTCCCTGCATTGTCCTTCTAAATCGAGATACGTTTCTACGGAAACGATAGGATTTTCCTTGGGGTACCGAGTATCTCTTTTCCGATGCATTATTCCTCCTTTACTGCATCCCTCGCTCCCTCACATTGACCAATTAACACACAATTTGCGTCCATATGAAATACTCTGGATTCCCTGCATTTTCCTTGTAAATCGAGATACGTTTCTACGGAAACGATAGGATTTTCTTTGGGGTTCCGAGTATCTCTTTTCCGATGCATTATTCCTCCTTTACTGCATCCCTCGCTCCCTCACATTGCCGAATTAACACACAATTTGCGTCCATATGATATACTCTGGATTCCCTGCATTGTCCTTGTAAATCGAGATACGTTTCTACGGGAACGATAGGATTTTCTTTGGGGTTCCGAGTATCTCTTTTCCGATGCTTTATTCCTCCTTTACTGCATCCCTCGCTCCCTCATATTGACGAATTAACACACTATTTGCGTCCATATGAAATACTCTGGATTCCCTCCATTGTCCTTCTAAATCGGGATTCGTTTCTACGGAAACGACAGGATTTTCTTTGGGGTCCCGAGTATCTCTTTTCCGATGCATTATTCCTCCTTTACTGCATCCCTCGCTCCCTCACATTGCCGAATTAACACACAAATTGCGTCCATATGAAATACTCTGGGTTCCCTGCATTATCTTTCTAAATCGAGATACGTTTCTACGGAAACGATAGGATTTTCTTTTGGGAGTCGAGTATCCCTATTCCGATGCATTATTCCTCCTTTACTGTATCCCTCGCTCCCTCACATTGACGAATTAACACACAATTTGCGTCCATATGAAATACTCTGGATTCCCTGCATTGTCCTTCTAAATCGAGATACGTTTCTACGGAAACGATAGGATTTCGTTTGGGGTTCCGAGTATCTCTTTTCCGATGCATTATTCCTCCTTTACTGCATCCCTCGCTCCCTCACATTGCCGAATTAACACACAAATTGCGTCCATATGAAATACTCTGGGTTCCCTGCATTATCTTTCTAAATCGAGATACGTTTCTACGGAAACGATAGGATTTTCTTTTGGGAGTCGAGTATCTCTTTTCCGATGTATTATTCCTCCTTTACTGCATCCCTCGCTCCCTCACATTGACGAATTAACACACAATTTGCGTCCATATGAAATACTCTGGATTCCCTGCATTGTCCTTCTAAATCGAGATACGTTTCTACGGAACCGATAGGATTTTCTTTGGGGTTCCGAGTATCTCTTTTCCGATGCATTATTCCTCCTTTACTGCATCCCTCGCTCCCTCACATTGACGAATTAACACACAATTTGCGTCCATATGAAATACTCTGGATTCCCTGCATTGTCCTTCTAAATCGAGATACGTTTCTACGGAAACGATAGGATTTTCTTTGGGGTACCGAGTATCTATTTTCCGATGCATTATTCCTCCTTTACTGCATCCCTCGCTCCCTCACATTGACCAATTAACACACAATTTGCGACCATATGAAATACTCTGGATTCCCTGCATTTTCCTTGTAAATCGAGATACGTTTCTACGGAAACGATAGGATTTTCTTTGGGGTTCCGAGTATCTCTTTTCCGATGCATTATTCCTCCTTTACTGCATCCCTCGCTCCCTCACATTGCCGAATTAACACACAATTTGCGTCCATATGATATACTCTGGATTCCCTGCATTGTCCTTTTAATCGAGATACGTTTCTACGTAAACGATAGGATTTTCTTTGGGGTTCCGAGTATCTCTTTTCCGATGCATTATTCCTTCTTTACTGTATCCCTCGCTCCCTGACATTGACGAATTAACACACAATTTGCGTCCATATGAAATACTCTGGATTCCCTGCATTGTCCTCCTAAATCGAAATACGTTTCTACGGAAACGATAGGATTTTCTTTGGGGTTCCGAGTATCTCTTTTCCGATGCATTATTCCTCCTTTACTGCATCCCTCGCTCCCTCACATTGACGAATTAACACACAATTTGCGTCCATATGAAATACACAGGAATCCCTGCATTGTCCTTCAAAATCGAGATACGTTTCTACGGAAACGATAGGATTTTCTTTGAGGTTCCGAGTATCTCTTTTCCGATGCATTATTCCTCCTTTACTGCATCCCTCGCTCCCTCACATTGACGAATTAACACACAATTTGCGTCCATATGAAATACTCAGGATTCCCTGCATTGTCCTTCTAAATCGAGATACGTTTCTACGGAAACGATAGGATTTTCTTTGGGGTTCAGAGTATCTCTTTTCCGATGCATTATTCCTCCTTTACTGCATCCCTCGCTCCCTCACATTGCCGAATTGACACACAAATTGCGTCCATATGAAATACTCTGGTTTCCCTGCATTATCTTTCTAAATCGAGATACGTTTCTACGGAAACGATAGGATTTTCTTTTGGGAGTCGAGTATCTCTTTTCCGATGCATTATTCCTCCTTTACTGCATCCCTCGCTCCCTCACATTGACGAATTAACACACAATTTACGTCCATATGAAATACTCAGGATTCCCTGCATTGTCCTTCTAAATCAAGAAACGTTTCTACGGAAAAGATAGGATTTTCTTTGGGGTTCCGAGTATCTCTTTTCCGATGCATTATTCCTCCTTTACTGCATCCCTCGCTCCCTCACATTGACGAATTAACACACAATTTGCGTCCATATGAAATACTCAGGATTCCCTGCATTGTCCTTCTAAATCGAGATACGTTTCTACGGAAACGATAGGATTTTCTTTGAGGTTCCGAGTATCTCTTTTCCGATGCATTATTCCTCCTTTACTGCATCCCTCGCTCCCTCACATTGACGAATTAACACACAATTTGCGTCCATATGAAATACTCAGGATTCCCTGCATTGTCCTTCTAAATCGAGATACGTTTCTACGGAAACGATAGCATTTTCTTTGAGGTTCCGAGTATCTCTTTTCCGATGCGTTATTCCTCCTTTACTGCATTCCTCGCTAACTCACATTGACGAATTAACACAAAATTTGCGTCCATATGAAATACTCTGGATTCCCTGCATTGTCCTTCTAAATTGAGATACGTTTCTACGGAAACGATAGGATTTTCTTTGGGGTTCCGAGTATCTCTTTTCCGATGCATTATTCCTCCTTTACTGCATACCTCGCTCCCTCCCATTGACGAATTAACACACAATTTGCGTCCATATGAAATACTCTGGATTCCCTGCATTGTCCTTCTAAAACGGGATTCGTTTCTACGAAAACGACAGGATTTTCTTTGGGGTTCCGAGTATCTCTTTTCCGATGCATTATTCCTCCTTTACTGCATCCCTCGCTCCCTCACATTGCCGAATTAACACACAAATTGCGTCCATATGAAATACTCTGGGTTCCCTGCATTATCTTTCTAAATCGAGATACGTTTCTACGGAAACGATAGGATTTTCTTTTGGGAGTCGAGTATCTCTTTTCCGATGCATTATTCCTCCTTTACTGCATCCCTCGCTCCCTCACATTGACGAATTAACACACAATTTGCGTCCATGTGAAATACTCTGGGTTCCTGCATTATCTTTCTAAAACGAGATACGTTTCTACGGAAACGATAGGATTTTCTTTTGGGAGTCGAGTATCTTTTTTCCGATGCATTATTCCTCCTTTACTGCATCCCTCGCTCCCTCACATTGACGAATTAACACACAGTTTGCGTCCATATGAAATACTCTGGATTCCCTGAATTGTCCTTCTAAATCAAGATACGTTTCTACGGAAACGATAGGATTTTTTTTGGGGTTCCGAGAATCTCTTTTCCGATGCATTATTCCTCCTTTACTGCATCCCTCGCTCCCTCACATTGACGAATTAACACACAATTTGCGTCCATATGAAATACTCTGGATTCCCTGCATTGTTCTTCTAAATCGAGATACGTTTCTACGGAAACAATAGGATTTTCTTTGGGGTTCCGCGTATCTCTTTTCCGATGCATTATTCCTCCTTTACTGCATCCCTCGCTTCCTCACATTGACGAATTAACACACAATTTGCGTCCATATGAAATACTCTGGATTCCCTGCATTGTCCTTCTAAATCGAGATACGTTTCTACGGAAACGATAGGATTTTCTTTGGGGTTCCGAGTATCTCTTTTCCGATGCATTATTCCTCCTTTACTGCATCCCTCGCTCCCCCACATTGACGAATTAACACACAATTTGCGTCCATATGAAATACTCTGGATTCCCTGCATTGTCCTTCTAAAATGGGATTCGTTTCTACGAAAACGACAGGATTTTCTTTGGGGTTCCGAGTATCTCTTTTCCGATGCATTATTCCTACTTTACTGCATCCCTCGCTCCCTCACATTGCCGAATTAACACACAAATTGCGTCCATATGAAATACTCTGGGTTCCCTGCATTATCTTTCTAAATCGAGATACGTTTCTACGGAAACGATAGGATTTTCTTTTGGGAGTCGAGTATCTCTTTTCCGATGCATTATTCCTCCTTTACTGCATCCCTCGCTCCCTCACATTGACGAATTAACACACAATTTGCGTCCATGTGAAATACTCTGGGTTCCTGCATTATCTTTCTAAAACGAGATACGTTTCTACGGAAACGATAGGATTTTCTTTTGGGAGTCGAGTATCTTTTTTCCGATGCATTATTCCTCCTTTACTGCATCCCTCGCTCCCTCACATTGACGAATTAACACACAGTTAGCGTCCATATGAAATACTCTGGATTCCCTGAATTGTCCTTCTTAATCAAGATACGTTTCTACGGAAACGATAGGATTTTTTTTGGGGTTCCGAGTATCTCTTTTCCGATGCATTATTCCTCCTTTACTGCATCCCTCGCTCCCTCACATTGACGAATTAACATACAATTTGCGTCCATATGAAATACTCTGGATTCCCTGCATTGTCCTTCTAAATCGAGATACGTTTCTACGGAAACGATAGGATTTTCTTTGGGGTTCCGAGTATCTCTTTTCCGATGCATTATTCTTCCTTTACTGCATCCCTCGCTCCCTCACATTGACGAATTAACACACAATTTGCGTCCATATGAAATACTCTGGATTCCCTGCATTGTCCTTCTAAATCGAGATACGTTTCTACGGAAACGATAGGATTTTCTTTGGGGTCCCGAGTATCTCTTTTCCGATGCATTATTCCTCCTTTACTGCATCCCTCGCTCCCTCACATTGACGAATTAACACACAATGTGCGTCCATATGAAATACTCTGGATTCCCTGCATTGTCCTTGTAAATCGAGATACGTTTCTACGGAAACGATAGGATTTTCTTTGGGGTTCAGAGTATCTCTTTTCCGATGCATTATTCCTCCTTTACTGCATCCCTCGCTCCCTCACATTGACGAGTTAACACACAATTTGCGTCCATATGAAATACTCTGAATTCCCTGCATTGTCCTTCTAAATCGAGATACGTTTCTACAGAAACGATAGGATTTTCTTTGGGGTTCCGAGTACCTCTTTTCCGATGCATTATTCCTCCTTTACTGCATCCCTCGCTTCCTCACATTGACGAATTAACACACAATTTGCGTCCATATGAAATACTCTGGATTCCCTGAATTTTCCTTCTAAATCGAGATACGTTTCTACGGAAACGATAGGATTTTCTTTGGGGTTCCGAGTATCTCTTTTCCGATGCATTATTCCTCCTTTACTGCATCCCTCGCTCCCTCACATTGACGAATTAACACACAATTTGCGTCCATATGAAATACTCTGGATTCCCTGCATTGTCCTTCTAAATCGAGATACGTTTCTACGGAAACGACGGGATTTTCTTTGGGGTTCCGAGTATCTCTTTTCCGATGCATTATTCCTCCTTTAATGCATCCCTCGCAAACTCACATTGACGAATTAACACACAATTTGCGTCCATATGAAATACTCTGGATTCCCTGCATTATCCTTCTAAATCGAGATACGTTTCTACGGAAACGATAGGAATTTCTTTGGGGTTCCGAGTATCTCTTTTCCGATGCATTATTCCTCCTTTACTGCATCCCTCGTTCCCTCACATTGACGAATTAACATACAATTTGCGTCCATATGAAATACTCTGGATTCCCTGCATTGTCCTTCTGAATCAGGATTCGTTTCTAGGGAAACGACAGGATTTTCTTTGGGGTTCCGAGTATCTCTTTTCCGATGCATTATTCCTCCTTTACTGCATTCCTCGCTCCCTCACATTGACGAATTAACACACAATTTGCGTCCATATGAAATACTCTGGATTCCCTGCATTGTTCTTCTAAATCGAGATACGTTTCTACGGAAACAATAGGATTTTCTTTGGGGTTCCGCGTATCTCTTTTCCGATGCATTATTCCTCCTTTACTGCATCCCTCGCTTCCTCACATTGACGAATTAACACACAATTTGCGTCCATATGAAATACTCTGGATTCCCTGCATTGTCCTTCTAAATCGAGATACATTTCTACGGAAACGATAGGATTTTCTTTGAGGTTCCGAGTATCTCTTTTCCGATGCATTATTCCTCCTTTACTGCATCCCTCGCTCCCTCACATTGACGAATTAACACACAATTTGCGTCCATATGAAATACTCTGGATTCCCTGCATTGTCCTTCTAAATCGAGATACGTTTCTACGGAAACGATAGGATTTTCTTTGGGGTCCCGAGTATCTCTTTTCCGATGCATTATTCCTCCTTTACTGCATCCCTCGCTCCCTCACATTGACGAATTAACACACAATTTCCGTCCATATGAAATATACTGGATTCCTTGCATTGTCCTTCTAAATCGAGATACGTTTCTACGGAAACGATAGGATTTTCTTTCGGGTTCCGAGTATGTCTTTTCCGATTCATTATTCTTCCTTTACTGCATCCCTCGCTCCCTCACATTGCCGAATTAACACACAATTTGCGTCCATATGAAATACTCTGGGTTCCCTGCATTATCTTTCTAAAACGAGATACGTTTCTACGGAAACGACAGGATTTTCTTTTCGGAGCCGAGTATCTCTTTTCCGATGCATTATTCCTCCTTTACTGCATCTAATCCTCCTTTACTGCATCCCTCGCTCCCTCACATTGACGAATTAACACACAATTTGCGTCCATATGATATACTCCGGATTCCCTGCATTGTCCTTCTATATCGAGATACGTTTCCACGGAAACGATAGGATATCCTTTCGGGTTCCGAGTATCTCTTTTCCGATGCATTATTCATCCTTTACTGCATCCCTCGCTCCCTCACATGACGAATTAACACAGAATTTGCGTCCATATGAAATACTCTGGATTCCCTGCATTGTCCTTCTAAATCGAGATACGTTTCTACGGAAACGACGGGATTTTCTTTGGGGTTCCGAGTATCTCTTTTCCGATGCATTATTCCTCCTTTACTGCATCCCTCGCTAACTCACATTGACGAATTACCACACAATTTGCGTCCATATGAAATACTCTGGATTCCCTGCATTGTCCTTCTAAATCGAGATACGTTTCTACGGAAACGATAGGAATTTCTTTGGGTTTCCGAGTATCTCTTTTCCGATGCATTATTCCTCCTTTACTGCATTCCTCGCTCCCTCACATTGCCGAATTAACACACAAATTGCGTCCATATGAAATACTCTGGGTTCCCTGCATTATCTTTCTAAATCGGGATACGTTTCTACGGAAACGATAGGATTTTCTTTTGGGAGTCGAGTATCCCTTTTCCGATGCATTATTCCTCCTTTAATGCATCCCTCGCTCCCTCACATTGGTGAATTAACACACAATTTGCGTCCATATGAAATACTCTGTATTCCCTGCATTGTCCTTCTAAATCGAGATACGATTCTACGGAAACGATAGGATTTTCTTTGGGGTTCCGAGTATCTCTTTTCCGATGCATTATTCCTCCTTTACTGTATCCCTCGCTCCCTCACATTGACGAATTAACACACAATTTGCGTCCATATGAAATACTCTGGATTCCCTGCATTGTCCTTGTAAATCGAGATACGTTTCTACGGAAACGATAGGATTTTCTTTGGGGTTCAGAGTATCTCTTTTCCGATGCATTATTCCTCCTTTACTGCATCCCTCGCTCCCTCACATTGACGAGTTAACACACAATTTGCGTCCATATGAAATACTCTGGATTCCCTGCATTGTCCTTCTAAATCGAGATACGTTTCTACGGAAACGATAGGATTTTCTTTGGGGTTCCGAGTACCTCTTTTCCGATGCATTATTCCTCCTTTACTGCATCCCTCGCTTCCTCACATTGACGAATTAACACACAATTTGCGTCCATATGAAATACTCTGTATTCCCTGCATTGTCCTTCTAAATCGAGATACGTTTCTACGGAAACGATAGGATTTTCTTTGGGATTCCGAGTATCTCTTTTCCGATGCATTATTCCTCCTTTACTGCATCCCTCGCTCCCTCACATTGACGAATTAACACACAATTTGCGTCCATATGAAATACTCTGAATTCCCTGCATTGTCCTTCTAAATCGAGATACGTTTCTACGGAAACGACGGGATTTTCTTTGGGGTTCCGAGTATCTCTTTTCCGATGCATTATTCCTCCTTTAATGCATCCCTCGCAAACTCACATTGACGAATTAACACACAATTTGCGTCCATATGAAATACTCTGGATTCCCTGCATTATCCTTCTAAATCGAGATACGTTTCTACGGAAACGATAGGAATTTCTTTGGGGTTCCGAGTATCTCTTTTCCGATGCATAATTCCTCCTTTACTGCATCCCTCGTTCCCTCACATTGACGAATTAACATACAATTTGCGTCCATATGAAATACTCTGGATTCCCTGCATTGTCCTTCTGAATCAGGATTCGTTTCTAGGGAAACGACAGGATTTTCTTTGGGGTTCCGAGTATCTCTTTTCCGATGCATTATTCCTCCTTTACTGCATTCCTCGCTCCCTCACATTGACGAATTAACACACAAATTGCGTCCATATGAAATACTCTGGGTTCCCTGCATTATCTTTCTAAATCGAGATACGTTTCTACGGAAACGATAGGATTTTCTTTTGGGAGTCGAGTATCCCTTTTCCGATGCATTATTCCTCCTTTAATGCATCCCTCGCTCCCTCACATTGACGAATTAACACACAATTTGCGTCCATATGAAATACTCTGGATTCCCTGCATTGTCCTTCTAAATCGAGATACGTTTCTACGGAAACGATAGGATTTTCTTTGGGGTTCCGAGTATCTCTTTTCCGATGCATTATTCCTCCTTTACTGCATCCCTCGCTCCCTCACATTGACGAATTAACACACAATTTGCGTCCATATGAAATACTCTGGATTCCCTGCATTGTCCTTGTAAATCGAGATACGTTTCTACGGAAACGATAGGATTTTCTTTGGGGTTCAGAGTATCTCTTTTCCGATGCATTATTCCTCCTTTACTGCATCCCTCGCTCCCTCACATTGACGAATTAACACACAATTTGCGTCCATATGAAATACTCTGGATTCCCTGCATTGTCCTTCTAAATCGAGATACGTTTCTACGGAAACGATAGGATTTTCTTTGGGGTTCCGAGTATCTCTTTTCCGATGCATTATTCCTCCTTTACTGCATTCCTCGCTTCCTCACATTGACGAATTAACACACAATTTGCGTCCATATGAAATACTCAGGATTCCCAGCATTGTCCTTCTAAATCGAGATACGTTTCTACGGAAACGATAGGATTTTCTTTGGGGTTCCGTGTATCTCATTTCCGATGCATTATTCCTCCTTTACTGTATCCCTCGCTCCCTGACATTGACGAATTACTACACAATTTGCGTCCATATGAAATACTCTGGATTCCCTGCATTGTCCTCCTAAATCGAAATACGTTTCTACGGAAACGATAGGATTTTCTTTGGGGTTCCGAGTATCTCTTTTTCGATGCATTATTCCTCCTTTACTGCATCCCTCGCTCCCTCACATTGGCGAATTAACACACAATTTGCGTCGATATGAAATACTCAGGATTCCCTGCATTGTCCTTCTAAATCGAGATACGTTTCTACGGAAACGATAGGATTTTCTTTGAGGTTCCGAGTATCTTTTTTCCGATGCATTATTCCTCCTTTACTGCATCCCTCGCTCCCTCACATTGACGAATTAACACACAATTTGCGTCCATATGAAATACTCAGGATTCCCTGCATTGTCCTTCTAAATCGAGATACATTTCTACGGAAACGATAGGATTTTCTTTGAGGTTCCGAGTATCTCTTTTCCGATGCATTATTCCTCCTTTACTGCATCCCTCGCTAACTCACATTGACGAATTAACACACAATTTGCGTCCATATGAAATACTCTGGGTTCCCTGCATTATCTTTCTAAAACGAGATACGTTTCTACGGAAACGATAGGATTTTCTTTGGGGTTCCGCGTATCTCTTTTCCGATGCACTATTCCTCCTTTACTGCATCCCTCGCTTCCTCACATTGACGAATTAACACACAATTTGCTTCCATATGAAATACTCTGGGTTCCCTGCATTATCTTTCTAAAACGAGATACGTTTCTACGGAAACGATAGGATTTTCTTTTGGGAGTCGACTATCTCTTTTCCGATGCATTATTCCTCCTTTACTGCATCTATTCCTCCTTTACTGCACCTCTCGCTCCCTCACATTGACGAATTAACACACAATTTGCGTCCATATGATATACTCCGGATTCTCTGCATTGTCCTTCTATATCGAGATACGTTTCTACGGAAACGATAGGATATTCTTTGGGGTTCCGAGTATCTCTTTTCCGATGCATTATTCCTCCTTTACTGCATCCCTCGCTTCCTCACATTGACGAATTAACACACTATTTGCGTCCAAATGAAATACTCTGGATTCCCAGCATTGTCCTTCTAAATCGAGATACGTTTCTACGGAAACGATAGGATTTTCTTTGAGGTTCCGCGTATCTTTTTTCCGATGCATTATTCCTCCTTTACAGCATCCCTCGCTCCCTCACATTGACGAATTAACACACAATTTCCGTCCATATGAAATACTCAGGATTCCCTGCATTGTCCTTCTAAATCGAGATACATTTCTACGGAAACGATAGGATTTTCTTTGAGGTTCCGAGTATCTCTGTTCCGATGCATTATTCCTCCTTTACTGCATCCCTCGCTAACTCACATTGACGAACTAACACACAATTTGCGTCCATATGAAATACTCTGGGTTCCCTGCATTATCTTTCTAAAACGCGATACGTTTCTACGGAAACGATAGGATTTTCTTTGGGGTTCCGCGTATCTCTTTTCCGATGCATTATTCCTCCTTTACTGCATCCCTCGCTTCCTCACATTGACGAATTAACACACAATTTGCGTCCATATGAAATACTCTGGGTTCCCTGCATTATCTTTCTAAAACGAGATACGTTTCTACGGAAACGATAGGATTTTCTTTTGGGAGCCGAGTATCTCTTTTCCGATGCGTTATTCCTCCTTTACTGCATCTATTCCTCCTTTACTGCACCCCTCGCTCCCTCACATTGACGAATTAACACACAATTTGCGTCCATATGATATACTCCGGATTAACTGCATTGTCCTTCTATATCGAGATACGTTTCTACGGAAACGATAGGATTTTCTTTGGGGTTCCGAGTATCTCTTTTCCGATGCATTATTCATCCTTTACTGCATCCCTCGCTCCCTCACATTGACGAATTAACACACAATTTGCGTCGATATGAAATACTCTGGATTCCCTGCATTGTCCTTCTAAATCGAGATACGTTTCTGCGGAAACGATAGGATCTTCTTTGGGGTTCCGAGTATCTCTTTTCCGATGCATTATTCCTCCTTTACTGCATCCCTCGCTCCCTCACATTGACGAATTAACACACAATTTGCGTCCATATGAAATACTCTGGATTCCCTGCATTGTCCTTCTAAATCGAGATACGTTTCTACGGAAACGACAGGATTTTCTTTGGTTTTCCGAGTATCTCTTTTCCGATGCATTATTCCTCCTTTACTGCATCCCTCGCTAACTCACATTGACGAATTAACACACAATTTTGCGTCCATATGAAATACTCTGGATTCCCTGCATTGTCCTTCTAAAACGAGATACGTTTCTACGGAAACGATAGGATTTTCTTTGGGGTTCAGAGTATCTCTCTTCCGATGCATTATTCCTCCTTTACTGCATCCCTCGCTCCCTCACATTGACGAATTAACACACAATTTGCGTCCATATGAAATACTCTGGATTCCCTGCATTGTCCTTCTAAATCGAGATACGTTTCTACGGAAACGATAGGATTTCCTTTGGGGTTCCGAGTATATCTTTTCCGATGCATTATTCCTCCTTTACTGCATCCCTCGCTTCCTCACATTGACGAATTAACACACAATTTGCGTCCATATGAAATACTCAGGATTCCCAGCATTGTCCTTCTAAATCGAGATACGTTTCTACGGAAACGATAGGATTTTCTTTGGGGTTCCGAGTATCTCTTTTCCGATGCATTATCACTCCTTTACTGTATCCCTCACTCCCTGACATTGACGAATTAACACACAATTTGCGTCCATATGAAATACTCTGGATTCCCTGCATTGTCCTCCTAAATCGAAATACGTTTCTACGGAAACGATAGGATTTTCTTTGGGGTTCCGAGTATCTCTTTTCCGATGCATTATTCCTCCTTTGCTGCATCCCTCGCTCCCTCACATTGACGAATTAACACACAATTTGCGTCGATATGAAATACTCAGGATTCCCTGCATTGTCCTTCTAAATCGAGATACGTTTCTACGGAAACGATAGGATTTTCTTTGAGGTTCCGAGTATCTCTTTTCCGATGCATTATTCCTCCTTTACTGCATCCCTCGCTAACTCACATTGACGAATTAACACACAATTTGCGTCCATATGAAATACTCTGGATTCCCTGCATTGTCCTTCTAAATCGAGATACGTTTCTACGGAAACGATAGGATTTTCTTTGGGATTCCGAGTATCTCCTTTCCGATGCATTATTCCTCCTTTACTGCATCCCTCGCTCCCTCCCATTGACGAATTAACACACAATTTGCGTCCATATGAAATACTCTGGATTCCCTTGCATTGTCCTTCTAAATCGGGATTCGTTTCTACGAAAACGACAGGATTTTCTTTGGGGTTCCGAGTATCTCTTTTCCGATGCATTATTCCTCCTTTACTGCATCCCTCGCTCCCTCACATTGCCGAATTAACACACAAATTGCGTCCATATGAAATACTCTGGGTTCCCTGCATTATCTTTCTAAATCGAGATACGTTTCTACGGAAACGATAGGATTTTCTTTTGGGAGTCGAGTATCTCTTTTCCGATGCATTATTCCTCCTTTACTGCATCCCTCGCTCCCTCACATTGACGAATTAACACACAATTTACGTCCATATGAAATACTCTGGATTCCCTGCATTGTCCTTCTAAATCAAGAAACGTATCTACGGAAACGATAGGATATTCTTTGGGGTTCCGAGTATCTCTTTTCCGATGCTTTATTCCTCCTTTACTGCATCCCTCGCTCCCTCACATTGACGAATTAACACACAATTTGCGTCCATATGAAATACTCAGGATTCCCTGCATTGTCCTTCTAAATCGAGATACGTTTCTACGGAAACGATAGGATTTTCTTTGAGGTTCCGAGAAGCTCTTTTCCGATGCATTATTCCTCCTTTACTGCATCCCTCGCTCCCTCACATTGACGAATTAACACACAATTTGCGTCCAGATGAAATATTCAGGATTCCCTGCATTGTCCTTCTAAATCGAGATACGTTTCTACGGAAACGATAGCATTTTCTTTGAGGTTCCGAGTATCTCTTTTCCGATGCATTATTCCTCCTTCACTGCATTCCTCGCTAACTCACATTGACGAATTAACACACAATTTGCGTCCATATGAAATACTCTGGATTCCCTGCATTGTCCTTCTAAATCGAGATACGTTTCTACGGAAACGAAAGGATTTTCTTTGGGGTTCCGAGTATCTCTTTTCCGATGCATTATTCCTCCTTTACTGCATACCTCGCTCCCTCCCATTGACGAATTAACACACAATTTGCGTCCGTATGAAATACTCTGGATTCCCTGCATTGTCCTTCTAAAACGGGATTCGTTTCTACGAATACGACAGGATTTTCTTTGGGGTTTCGAGTATCTCTTTTCCGATGCATTATTCCTCCTTTACTGCATCCCTCGCTCCCTCACATTGCCGAATTAACACACAAATTGCGTCCATATGAAATACTCTGGTTTCCCTGCATTATCTTTCTAAATCGAGATACGTTTCTACGGAAACGATAGGATTTTCTTTTGGGAGTCGAGTATCTCTTTTCCGATGCATTATTCCTCCTTTACTGCATCCCTCGCTCTCTCACATTGACGAATTAACACACAATTTTTGTCCATGTGAAATACTCTGGGTTCCTGCATTATCTTTCTAAAACGAGATACGTTTCTACGGAAACGATAGGATTTTCTTTTGGGAGTCGAGTATCTTTTTTCCGATGCATTATTCCTCCTTTACTGCCTCCCTCGCTCCCTCACATTGACGAATTAACACACAGATTGCGTCCATATGAAATACTCTGGATTCCCTGAATTGTCCTTCTAAATCAAGATACGTTTCTACATAACGATAGGATTTTCTTTGGGGTCCCGAGTATCTCTTTTCCGATGCATTATTCCTCCTTTACTGCATCTATTCCTCCTTTACTGCAACCCTCGCTCGCTCACATTGACGAATTAACACACAATTTGCGTCCATATGATATACTCCGGATTCCCTGCATTGTCCTTCTATATCGAGATACGTTTCTACGGAAACGATAGGATTTCCTTTGGGGTTCCGAGTATCTCTTTTCCGATGCATTATTCATCCTTTACTGCATCCCTCGCTCCCTCACATTGACGAATTAACACACAAATTGCGTCCATATGAAATACTCTGGATTCCATGCATTGTCCTTCTAAATCGAGATACGTTTCTACGGAAACGATAGGATTTTCTTTGGGGTTCCGAGTATCTCTTTTCCGATGCATTATTCCTCCTTTACTGCATCCCTCGCTCCCTCACATTGACGAATTAACACACAATTTGCGTCCATATGAAATACTGTGGATTCCCTGCATTGTCCTTCTAAATCGAGATACGTTTCTACGAAAACGACAGGATTTTCTTTGGGGTTCCGAGTATCTCTTTTCCGATGCATTATTCCTCCTTTACTGCATCCCTCGCTCCCACACATTGCCGAATTAACACACAAATTGCGTCCATATGAAATACTCTGGGTTCCATGCATTATCTTTCTAAATCGAGATACGTTTCTACGGAAACGATAGGATTTTCTTTTGGGAGTCGAGTATCTCTTTTCCGATGCATTATTCCTCCTTTACTGCATCCCTCGCTCCCTCACATTGACGAATTAACACACAATTTGCGTCCATGTGAAATACTCTGGGTTCCTGCATCACCTTTCTAAAACGAGATACGTTTCTACGGAAATGATAGGATTTTCTTTTGGGAGTCGAGTATCTTTTTTCCGATGCATTATTCCTCCTTTACTGCATCCCTCGCTTCCTCACATTGACGAATTAACACACAGTTTGCGTCCATATGAAATACTCTGGATTCCCTGAATTGTCCTTCTAAATCAAGATACGTTTCTACGGAAACGATAGGATTTTCTTTGGGGTTCCGAGTATCTCTTTTCCGATGCATTATTCCTCCTTTACTGCATCCCTCGCTCCCTCACATTGACGAATTAACACACAATTAGCGTCCATATGAAATACTCTGGATTCCCTGCATTGTTCTTCTAAATCGAGATACGTTTCTACGGAAACAATAGGATTTTCTTTGGGTTTCCGCGTATCTCTTTTCCGATGCATTATTCCTCCATTACTGCATCCCTCGCTTCCTCACATTGACGAATTAACACACAAT